>NC_091284.1:428471664-428621664 GCF_032444005.1 Ranitomeya imitator
AGCAGAAGAATGAACACTGGTTCTACTCCTTTTCTCTTTCTTTTTTTTTTTTACAATTTGGTTGACACAAACTACAAAAAAAAAAATCTTTATTTTTCTTATAAAATTTTTGTTTATTCTTTGTAACTATATTCAGTTAGTCAAAATGCCGAATATCTTCTTACAAAGGATTACTGTATCAGTTTAGCTTATAAATGCTGCTTTTACTTTATAAAAATAATAAAAATAGGGGAGTGCCCCGGTATCCCGGTGCTAGGTGGAGCCGGACTAGTCTGTTCTCCTGCTATGCTCCTTGGGCTGGATCTTCAAAGATATATAATATGCTGTGATTCATGCTGCCCGCAGTTTAACCAGAAGGAATCACTTGACAAGTACCCTTTAAAGGAAAGCGGTCAGTAAGATCACCCTTCCAAAACCGCATGTATGACCATGCAGGTCTTAGAAGATGTAAAGGTTTCAATGCATTTACATTTAAATCTGTTGCTGCTTTCAAAGGAAATGATCATTTTCATACATATGTGAATGAGACAATAAGTGCTCTAGTTGTGCCAGAGCACCTAATTAGCCTCTGCCTCCCCAGTACCTGCCTTTTTAGCTTGATTGATGGCTCAATGTCTGATTTTGTTGCCTGACATCTGAGCTATCATTAAAGCTAAAGAGGCTGGTGCTCGACATAGAAAAAGGATTGCAAAAACTTTTTAGGTGCACTACTGTGCCCAGAGCACTTAATGCCTGATTTGCATATGAATAAAACCCTAATTTATTGGGAATGTAGCAACTGAAGGTATAAAGGTGTTGATGGGTGTATGGTTGGATGGAGGGGCTGATCTTACCAGCTTATCAGCTACCGTAAATACACATTAACTATGCCAATCTGTTGACATAGATTTTGGGCTGCAATGTGTGATGTAGCACCACAGTAGAAACATTTGGGGATTCAGATCTCCCCATTTAAGTAGCAGATTGTGCATTATATCAGATTTCCCTCCATTTATTTCATTAGGGAAAGTTTAACATTGTCCACCAAGCATGTGCTGTGCTGAGGAGATGTCTCCATGAATGTGTGCACTGTTTGGTGACCAGTGATTTGATGCAAGCTGACAACTCTTGCAAGCAGAAGAGCTTGTTTTGCTGCGGTGCTGTGATGTAGCTAGCGCATACTGGTCAGCTCTGAAATTAACCCGTGTGTCACCATAGATGCCTGCCTTAGCCCCCGATTTTCTGTATGCGACTTTCCTGACCCGTCATTTCTATTCATGCTGGTTTGCACCCTGATTGGCGTTCCCATGCCCGCAGTTGTTTTTGATAATGTTTTAATAGGTTGGTAAGTGGAAGATTCCTATTAATCAGAAGCATATTACACCTCATTAGCTGCGCTCCACACTCAGTTAATTTCCCAATTACCCTGTGACAGTAATGAAGCAGCCTGATGTCCCTGCTCTTATTCCTCCTGCGCTATCTGCTCGAGCTTCGCTCTTTCCACGTGCTTGATGCCAGCAGTCTGCCCGTCTGCACCTCCAGTGTGTAATGCCAGCGGCACACAGTTAGGTGACGGTCGCTGCCAACTTTTTCATAAATCAATAATACACATAAAAACAAGATATGTAACAAATTAGCTTTTTTCCCTCCAGGATTGATTCTTTTACTCTCACTTCATGGGTAAAATCTAGAGTTGTTACAAACTGGTTTGTAAGATCCATTTTATCAGCTGACTGTGATCTATAGCCGTCAGATGGGAGCCCGGAGAACCACCTCTAATCTCCTGTGATCCTCCGCTCTTCTTATTAGTGGACCTGGCATGACGTGTACATCATGCTGCATTGATGAGCCCTGTATGCCAAGAGGTGGTGGTCGGGGCTCTCATCTGGTGGCCACACATTACTGACCTGGTCTCATGCCTGGGTCCTGCAAATCGATTTGCACCAACTCTCTTAAAATCTGTATTCAGTGAAGACAAATTTTCCCATTTCTGAGGGATGAGATGACTGTTGCTGCTCATAGCACTTGCAGACCCAGACATTCTGCTGCAAGTTCTCCTGCAACAGCAGAAACTCGCCACCACCCCTCACCCCTGCACTCCATGAATATCATTGTGTACACCTTTATAAAGTAAACCATTGTTTGACCCTCAAACACTGCTCCAGCAGCCATATATTTTAAAGTTCTACATGGAAGGAAAGTGCACTGGGGTGTAACGATGCACTTCTAGCTTCTCCGCCTCCTGCTGTATTTCTTACTTGGCAGCACCTTACCTAGGCTGATTGATGGGTCAGTGGACATGTACCGCCGTAAATGGCCTGTCAATCAGCCAGTGAAGTATGGACATGAGGCTGAGAGGCTAGAAGTGCATCGTATTGCCCCAATGCACTTGCAGACACAACTTCAAAACACACATTTTTTTCCATTACGTCCCTCAGGCCAGCACCCTGGAGGACGTCCTTCCTTGACCTATAGCGGGACAGGATCATAGAGAGGTTAAAAGGACCCTCCCACCTCCACCCTCCAGTGTTTTTCCTGTCCCTACAGGGACGGTTGTATGAGAGGTTGCTCCTAGAGCGAAGATAGCCTGTGGATTCTCTTCCCCCTGTCAAGTGGTCCGTGGCTGACACCTCACTGGGTAGAGGTCCCTCAGCTATCAGTGCTGTACCAGATGGACTCAGAGTTCAGGGGTCTCAGCCTTCCCTTTTCCTGGTCAGACGGACCATGGCTGACTCCTCTTTGAGAGGTTCCTCAGCCAACAGCCTGTGTAATGGGCTTAGGGGGATCGTGCGGCAGGTCCAATCCTTCCCCCTGTCAAGTAGCCCAGGGTGGAAACTCCCCGGTGGGGAGTCCCTCAGCCCCAGAGACCAGTCGAGCGGACGGGCTCCTGGGTAGAGCCGCCTCCTCCCAGTGGGGGGCTCTCGGCTCGGACGCTGACCAGCAAAACACCGCTACTTCCGAAAGTCATGTGGTGGAGAAGGCCATTGCGCTTCCAGTGACCGACGTCAGAGAGGAGCGCCGGCACTTAGGATCGGCGTGCGTTCCACGATGGAACACGGAAGGGGGCACAGGCAGTAATGCAGCATTTCTGACGGGACGCCGCTTCCTTCCACGGTAGGCTCTCGGCGTTACCAGCTCCCCCTGTCTTCTAGCAGGTATGGAGCCAGCACAGGTGAGTGCATGGTTTAATGTTGCATTGATGGCCGGGGCCTCTGGGCTGACTCTAGTCTCAGGCCTTGGTGCCAAAGCTGTACCTGGAACTAGGCCTTGGACCTCTAGGCTGTGGTGAGGCCATACGTCCAGGCTACATCTCATGACTGGACTTCAGTTTGTTGCAGGTCTTGTCTGCACAGAGCCTTATGATTGGGCTTCAGAGTGACTTTTTGGAAGCATGCTTTCCATTTTCTGGTTCAATAAGCAAGCGTTTCACTTTTCTTTGCAACTTAACTACTCCATCCATAGGAGGACACAGGGTGTTAAATTGGCACATTGTCTCCATGAAGATTGCCCTCCAGCTGCTGCTCATTAATTAGCTCCTTCGGGTGGAGTCAGTCTGACAAATGAGATGTACTGTTCAGAGTGGAGATTTATCTGGAACTCTGATAGATTGCTCTTTTGCTTAAAAGTGTAAGTCTGGTCTCTTGTTAGGCACCTTCAGGCATGGCCTAGTCATACTGCTTCTATGCATCGTATTGAGTGCCTCCGTGCATAATACTGCATCATAGTGCCCTCTATGCATCATATTGAGTGCCTCCATGCATAATACTGCATAATAGTGCCTCTATGCATCATATTGAGTGCCTCCGTGCATAATACTGCATCATAGTGCCCTCTATGCATCATATTGAGTGCCTCCGTGCATAATACTGCATAATAGTGCCTCTATGCATTATATTGAGTGCCTCTGTGCATAATACTGCATCATAGTGCCTCTATGCATCATATTGAGTGCCTCCGTGCATAATACTGCATCATAGTGCCCTCTATGCATCATATTGAGTGCCTCCGTGCATAATACTGCATAATAGTGCCTCTATGCATTATATTGAGTGCCTCTGTGCATAATACTGCATCATAGTGCCTCTATGCATCATATTGAGTGCCTCTGTGCATAATACTGCATCATAGTGCCTCTATGCATTATATTGAGTGCCTCTGTGCATAATACTGCTTCTATGCATCATATTGAGTGCCTCCGTGCATAATACTGCATCATAGTGCCTCTATGCATTATATTGAGTGCCTCCGTGCATAGTACTGCATCATAGTGCCTCTATGCATCATATTGAGTGCCTCTGTGCATGATTCTGCATCATAGCACATCTATGCATCATATTGAGTGCCTCTGTGACATCATACGGCATCATACTGTTTCATAGTCACTTCATGTATCATATTACATCGTATTTCTTCATTGTTCCTATATGCATCATAGCACTTCATAGTTACTTCATGCATCATATTGCATCATATTGCTTCATGGTTCCTATATGCATCATGGTGCTTCATTGCTCCTATATGCATCATAGCGCTTCATAGTTACTTCATGTATCATATTGCATCATATTGCTTCATGGTTCCTATGTGCATCATAGCGCTTCATAGTGACTCTGCATCATTTTGCATCACTGTTCCTATATGCATCATAGTGCTTCATATTGCCTTTCTGCATCATATTGCATCATATTGCTTCATGGTTCCTATGTGAATCATTACGCTTCAGTGACTCTGTGCATCATTTTGCATCACTGTTCCTATATGCATCATAGTGCTTCCGATTGCCTTTGTGCTTCATGGTTCCTATATGCATCATAGCGCTTCATATTACCTTTGTGCATTATTTTTCAGCAGATTGCTTCATGGTTTCTACATGCATCATATTGCTTCTTTGTTCCTATATGCATCATAGTGCTTCAAGTTGCCTTTGTGCATCATATTTCTCCATAGTTGCTATATGCATCATAGCACTTCTTAGTAACTTTGTGCATCATATTGCTTCATTGCCTCATAGTTCCTATGCATCATTTTGCATCATAGGGTTTCGGTGCCCTTTGCAGACCAGGGGGTATCATTAGTGTGCCGGACTTGGTTCCTTTTTCGCCTCTGGCTGTGAGCCAATGGGTCAGACCTTTTGTCTGGTGCCTTGTTGTGTGGCCGCACATTGTATCTTCGGCCTACAACTTCACATTAGTGTCTTGGGCCTCAACTCCGGATATGTGTTTTCGGACCCAGATCCAGCTTCTGTTACTTCTTTCTTTACAACAGGGCTTAGTCAAGCAAACAGATATGCTTGAATTGGCTTAGTAAAATTTGCATTTCTTCTGTTTGGAACAGATCTCTCAGGTAGGTTCTACCTTGAGTGCTAAAGGCAAGTCTATTACATAATTAGCTTTATAAGATGACATAAGTCATTTTGGTACATCCTATAATCCTATAGAAGGACATACTTCTGTCCTGGGAGTGGAAGATCCCACGAGTTGGAAGTAAGGATTCCTTCCGCCTCAGAATGCTTTGCCCTAAGATATTAGGACCATCTACAATTTGCATAGTTTTAGGCGCTCCCTTAAGACACATTTGTTCAGAGCGGCCTATCACGTTCCCTAATCAGTCATTTTATGTTTGTGTGTGTAGCCCATTCACTATCTCCATCTATCCCCCACCCCCTGAAGATGGCTGGCCATCATTGTAAATAAAATATTGTTGATACACACCTGTACTTTGTATCTTCCCTGCCTCATTGTAGATTGTCAGCTTTCACGAGCAGGGTCGTTTTATTTTGCTTTAATTATTATGTGGTTGTTACTTATGACTGTGTTTGAAACTGTCAAACTGTAAAGCACTGCGATATATATTGACACTGTATAAATAAAGTTTATTATTGTTGTTATTATTAATCCTTCCCAAACTCCACATTTGGCAATCGGACAGATTCTTGTCCCAAAAGTCTGTTGCGTTATGTTTACCAGGGACATCAGCACGGCCTTCTGTACCTTGTGGTGAAGCAGCAGCACTGTGTCGTGTGGCAGAGGATCCCATACTCACGGCTCCTAAGATAAATGAAACTGTATCCAGGGCTCTTACAGTTAAGACCCCATAGTCTCACTGCCTCACAGTAGATAATCTCCCTCTGTGATGAGGAAGAAACCTACTTTTCTCTAGCCATGGATTATGGTTACTCCCACAATGGCAGTCTGAGTGTATAAAGATCCCTGAGAAGATTGCCTCTTGGGATACGTATGTGCGTATATGCAGATATGGACAAATAAGTTGACATACTTATAATGTCTGGACCAATGACTCGTATAAATGCAGTTTTGAATAATTTCAAGTGTCGGAAGATTTTACTAGCACCACCACCACCACCGTCATCGATTCAGAGTCCAGACTCCCTGTGTCTAACATCAGTAAAACAGGAGTAATGATCCACGTTTCACTTTCAGCGCTTCTAATGAGAAGCCCGACGTTGGTAATGGCAGGAGATATTACCTGCCGGATGGTGTATTCCTTAGTTTCAACAATATATAACCCTTACTTGGGGTTAGACATCTAAGGATTTGGAATAGACGTGATCTCCTGGATGAGTAATGTGCGTACATCCCAATGCTCTGCCATTATCCATGTACTAACTGTTATTGGTTTGATCTTCCCGCAGTCCAGGGCCTCTGTCCTGCAGGTCTCCTTGTAGTATGGTAAGCTGGTCTGTAACCAAGGTTTAACCTGAGCCCAGAAGGACCGATGAAGGAACAGTCCTGTTATAAGCACATGCAGCTTATTATTGGTCGGTGGTACAGTCCTCTTTGGGTGGTGGCTGGGACTTTCACCATATTTTGCTGGGCAATAAAGTTCTCTAACCCTATTCTGGGGCTGCGATGTCTATAAGTATCTATCACAATAAATAACTTGCTGTGGTTCATTATTGGTATTGGAGTACAATGGGTGTATTTCACTCTCTACTTCTGATGCTTATTTCGTTTACCACATTTCATACTGAAATTGGCCATTATACAGTAGATGTATATCAGACACTACGGTGATTCTCTTTGCGGATCTCTTTAGATATCTATGGTTTTTCTGATCTTTCAGATCATTTATTTATCATCTAGTCCGGTTTTTGCCTTGGACTTTGATTCCTGGCTTCTGTACCCACCCTGGGAGAGTTGCTTTGGTATTCTCCAGGGTGCTGGCCTGAGGGACGTAATGGAGAAAGGGAATTACACTTACCGGTAATTCGGTTTCCAGGTAGTCCCTCAGGACAGCACCCATAGTTCCCTCCCTTATGTTTCTCTTTTTAGGCTTGCACGGGATTAATCTTCCGGCAGATCGTTCATCCTTTGGGTCACCATGGCTCGAAATTAAGATGGAGGCGTTAAAGGGTTTACTACACACGTGTTTGTAAGGGCATGTATAGACCATTTATTTCCATCCTTCGGTGGTACTTTGAAACAACACTGGAAGGTGGAGGTGGGAGGGTCCTTTTAACCTCTCTATGATCCTGTCCCGCTATAGGTCAAGGAAGGACGTCCTCCAGGGTGCTGTCCTGAGGGACTACCTGGAAACCGAATTACCGGTAAGTGTAATTCTCTTTTTTCATTGCTGGAGCCGGAGGGTTAAACTGCCAGATTTGCTTTTAATTACACCATGAAAAATGTGTAATACTTACCATGATGTTATACTTGCGCTTGAACTCATAAAGCATGTAATGTGTGAATAGCGCCCAACACTTTAGTCCAGATTCTGTAAAATGGCGCACACTTTTTTTCATTTTTTGACTGCAGATTGGTGGACAGTTGTTCTGTGTTTTTCATGGTCCACATTTACCCGTGAATTTGGAGGTTCTAATGGTTATTCATTTCATTAAAAAAAAATTCTGAGCTGTAGGATAGGAATAGTGTAGTTCAGATTTACACCTGCACTTCTCATGCCACCAAAGCTGCCATCTTTGAAGTGGGAGGTAAGAACCACCCATCTGAGCAGAGGAGGCATGGGGGGCAGACTCACCACACCATGTAGTGTGCCTATACATTAGTGTATTCTCACTTTTCAGTCCAAGGTTGGAGGGTTTCTTTAAGCTCGACAAATCCAACCATGCCCCATATGTTACGTGTGCTTTTACTATAGGGCATGCAGCAGCTCATCTTGTACACTGCCCAACAGGACTCCCTCTCTTTAATTTTTCCCTTGCTGAATTTGGCTCCCAAATTTTTATTTTTTTTTTGGTAATAGGTTTTGGATGTCCAAAATAAACTGTAAGTTTTTCTAAATACACTACATTTTAGTAGTACTGCCTCTTGCATCACCTTTGTCCAGTAAAGCAATAGAAAAATATTCCTACATATGTGTCCATCATTGGTTTCATGTGGGGCTGCAATTCATATTACAACCACTGGGTGGCCACACAGACTCATTTACCATAGACCTCTCATGCCAGAGTATCACAAAAGGTGAGCGGTTTTCATTAAAAAAAAAAAACAAAGCTTGGTCATCCTTGTAACACGCATCGAAGTATGTTGGCTCATGTGGAAAGGTAAGGAAGGACACATCTGTATGTGGCAAGTGATGTTTCTGATGACTGGTGGGCACAAAGGTTAGATATTACAACTCGGGTGAAAGGGAATCTGATGTTGGAGATTCACACATATTCCCTAGTAAGTCCAAAAAGACCTAATTTCACATGGCGGTTGATACTCCAGACATAAGGGTAGAAATGAAAGGATGATATTTCAGACAAATATGTATAAAGCTCGGAGATATGGGAGATGCATGTAATTGAGTTTATTAGCATGAAGCCGCGGCCGCTGTGCTAGACCAATGTGTCTCTTCATTTATCACACTGTGAAGGCGGGAGATATACACATTGCTATCCTTCAGACACTTCCCGAAATCCTGCCTTATGAGATAGCCATATCTGGGTTTTGACTACTGATCTATCAATGGCAGACACTTGAGTGTAGAAGACATCCTACGAAGTGTTCTTTTTTTGTTAATTAAATGCTACTCTCTTTGCTAGTACTAAATGTCTTCTACATTACTTTTCCAAAATCATTAATATCCACATATAGTAATCGCCGTACAAAAGGCGTGACAATACAGTAGGACCGGTCGGCTATAGGAAGCTCTACTATATCAGCAAAAACGATCCAATAATGATAAAGTGCTATTCATAACATCTAATTCCATCCGTTACACCATATTCCATAAGGAAGTGAACAGAACTGCACAATTTCTACATAACATCATAAAATCATCTTTTATTAACCCCTTAATGACCGCCAATACGTCTTTTAACTGACCTGAGATATAAGAGAATAGCCTCCCCATACAGGTGACAATCCAGCAGCTGTCCACTGTACACTATAGCTGACAACTTTCTGCATCAGCCACGATTAGTGTTTGCACCGCCCAAATCTGTTTAACCCCTTAGATGCTGCTGTTAATAGTGACTACATCACTATAAATAGTTAACAGTGTGGGGGCTTCGTCTTTATCCAAATTGGTGCCCTCAGATCATGATTGTGTGGTCCTGATATTTGCAATGGCAATTCACGACCAAATAGCGGCCTTATAGTCTGACGGCTTTAGTAATCTGTTCAGAAGTTAGAGACATTTAGGTGGTAAAAATACACATTTTCATTTCTGTCATGCCACTTTGCATTAATTCCTGTAATGCACTTGAAGGGTTAATAAACTACCTGACAGGAGTTTTCAATATGTCAGGGGTGCTGTTTTTAAAATGGTATCACGTTTGGGGGTTTCCCAATATATGAGACCCCTAAAGTCACTTCAAACATGGATAAGTTCCTAAAAAAAATAAATTTTGTGAATTTCCTTGAAAAAATGAAAAATTTCTGCTACATTTTTAAACCTCCTAAAATGCTAACAAAGTAAAATAACATTTTACAAATGGTGCTGATGTAAAGCCGACAGGTAGGAAGTATTATTTATTATTGGTTTGCTGTGGTATGACCATCTGGATTAAAGGGATAATCATTCAAATTTTAGAAAATTGCAAATTTTTTAACATTTTTCTCAAATTTTTGATATTTTTATATATAAACACAAAACATATTGACCTAAATTTACCATTATCATAAAGTATAATGTGTCACGAAAAAACAGTCTCAAAATCACTGGGATTTGTTGAAGCGTTGCAGAGTTATTACCACATAAAGTGACACTGGTCAGATTTTAAAAATTTGGCTCCGTCACTAAGGGGTTAAATAATTTTAAGATAAAAAAAACCAATATAAAACTAACAACCAATAAACCTCAGATGTGAGGGACACAATAAGCTACCAGTCTCTTTATCGACACCGCTAAATATATAATCAAAGTAGTTGGGAGTTACTGACAACCACTGAGCCAAGAGTCAGTTAATCGTATACTGAAAACATCCACAGTTGGATACATGGTCAGACAATATTACAGATTTCTCATGCCCCATATGGATGTACAATAACAGCTCAAAGTACCAGATAACAATTCTGACTTCAGCTACAAATATGGTGTCAAAAAGATATCCATTATACTTACACTGTGTGAGGCAAGTGCCGTGTCCCTCCTCCCCGACGCGCGTTTCGTCCACAACTGTGGATGTTTTCAGTATCCCTTTAGAAGAAGTATGGTGGTTACCATTAACTGACTCTTGGCTAAAGGTTGTCAGTAACTCCCAACTACTTTGATTATACAGTATATTCAGCGGTGTGGATTAAGAGACTGGTAGCTTGTTGTGTCCCTCACATTTGAGGTTTATTGGTTGTTTTATATTGTTTTTTTTATCTTAAAATTATTTAATAAAAGATGATTTTATGATATTATGTAGAAATTGTGCATTTCTGTTCACTTCCTTATGGAATATGGTGTAACGGACGGAATTGGATATATGGGACTTTTGTCTTCAAATAAGACATTTCATCCCATCTGGAAATCCTAGACTGCCTATAGCCTCGCAGTATCCTGAGTGAGTCGTAGAAATCTGAAAAAAAACAAAAAACCCGTAATAAAATTGTTCGTTACTAGTGATGAGCGAGTATACTTGTTGCTCGGGTTTTCCTGAGCACGCTCGAGTGACCTCCGAGTATTTGTGACTGCTCAAAGATTTAGTTTTCATCGCCGCAGCTGAATGATTTACAGCTATTAGACAGCTTGATTACATGTGGGGATTCCCTAGCAACCAGGCAACCCCCACATGTACTCAGCCTGGCTAGTAGCTGTAAATCATCCAGCTGCCGTGATGAAAACTAAATCTCCGAGCACTAACAAATACTCTGAGGTCACACGAGCGTGCTCCGGAAAACCCGAGCAACGACTATACTCACTCATCACTATTCTTTACCTGCGCAATCTGTCAAGGGACCTAAAGTTGTAAAGTGATGTCTTACATACGCTCCTGCGATACACTCTTACATTCCGGTGTGGGTTTGTATAATATGCCGCTTAGCTCTCGTATATCTTTCTATACATATACCCTCCTTTCACTATCCAGGTGGTTGCCAATGCCGTGGCTGCGCTGTCTGAAATCAGCGAGTCCCATCCGAATAGTAACCTGCTGGACCTGAACCCACAAAACATCAATAAACTGCTGACTGCGCTGAACGAATGCACAGAATGGGGCCAAATCTTCATTTTGGACTGTCTGTCCAACTACAATCCCAAGGATGAGCGAGAGGCACAGAGGTGAGCAGTGTGTTGGCCTACTCTCTTAGCTAGCATGTCTCGTCATCTCAAGTTTCTTGTATTGAACCAGCTGTTCTTTCATCCAGCATCTGTGAACGTGTCACTCCTCGCCTGTCACATGCCAACTCTGCCGTAGTTCTGTCCGCTGTTAAGGTCTTGATGAAGTTCCTAGAACTGCTACCTAAGGACTCCGATTACTACACTATGCTTCTGAAGAAGCTGGCACCTCCTCTGGTTACCCTGCTTTCTGGGGAGCCTGAAGTCCAGTACGTGGCATTAAGAAATATCAACCTCATTGTCCAAAAAAGGTAAGATTGACAGAACGCAAGTGATTGTATTGTCTACAAAAATTGCTGTGAACTCATTGGGTCCAATTCATCAAGACTGGCATAGTACACAGGGCGGTGGAGTCGGTAAGCCAAACCTCCGACTCCTACTCCTCAATTTCCATGACTCCGACTCCAACAAAATGGGCTCCGACTCCACAGCCCTGCCAAACCTCCAACTCCTCAATTTCCATGACACCGACTCCACCAAAATGGGCTCCAACTCAGACTCCGACTCCACAGCCCTGATAATACATGCGACGCTCTCGCTCGGCCAGACTTGATGGAGTAGATGAGATGCCAAATTCATTAAGAGGTACATGTCACCTAATGAATTTTGTGTTCCTTTTCAGTGTCGTGCCTAGTGCCAGAAATGCTACTCAGGTCAGAGGCTAAAGTAGCATTTCTGGCCTAAAAAAAAAGCCACCACTTTTCCTGAATCGGATGAGTGGATGTGACCACGTCCCATCCTACTCTCCTCTTTCCCCGTTCCTCCCACTTCAGCAGAGCTCATCCAAAATGGCGTGAAAACTGCATAAGTCACAGATTTAGTTGCACAAAAAAAAGCAACTTTTCAAAGCTTTTACAAAAGTGGCATAAAAGCTTTGACAAATCAACCGCTCTGGTTTCATGAACATACTGTATGTAGTGGTGTCTATGGAAAAATGTCGTCTTTTTCACCATTGTCCGTTATAATGGACTGATTTTCTAAGCCAAGCCACTTGATCTCGTTGAACAGCAGTTGCATTACATTTCGGATTTCATGTGGCGCCTGGCTGCTTTTCATTGTTACCAGTTTTACTAAAATGATTGTACTAAAAAGAAGCCATTTTCAGGAAAATATATATCTCTTGTATGTGTTATGATGGCCATCTCCAGATAATAACTAGTATGCGCTAACACTGCATATTTCACCATTTTGTAATGAAGAATACTTATCACAGGCTGCTGCTTGAACTTGAGACACCAAGAACCTAGAGGAAACAGTGTAGAAACGCACGCCACTGACGAGGATTGGTAGCACCCAGTTTTATGTTGATCACTACGTTTCTAGGAGGAATAACCTAGGAACGGCTTTTGACAAATGAGACAGATGTATTTTAGCAATCATGAAAAGATCTCATAAAATATATATATTTTTATGCATGTGATAAATGACGTGCAGTATAAGGTTAATAATTAATTTTGTTTTATCAGACCAGAGATCCTGAAGCAAGAAATTAAGGTGTTCTTTGTCAAATACAATGATCCAATTTATGTGAAATTGGAGAAGCTGGATATCATGATCCGACTCGCCTCTCAGGCCAACATTGCTCAGGTTAGAGCTGTTTCCTGTAATCCTGCCATTAGAGTCCAAGATTTGCTAGAGATAAATTATATGAGCAAATCGGTGTCTGATCAGTTAGCTTTATTATTGGTGATGAGCAAACGTGGTCAGATAAGGTGTTATCTGAGCATGCTTGGGTGCTAACAGAGTGCCTTGAAAAAATATGTTCGAGTCCCCACGGCCGCATGTCTCACAGCTGTTCGACAGCCACAACACATGCAGGGATTGCCTGTTGGGTCATTTTTGGATATGTTGCAGCTGTCTAACATTCAAGGGCGAGGACTCAAACATGTTGTTCCAGCACGCCGACGTCACTCAGTTAGCACCCGAGCATGCTCAGATAACACCTTATCCGATCACGTTCACTGATCACTTTATTATGTAAGTAAGAAATTGTAAGCAAAATGGTAGCCATAAAACCTGGCTCTAATATGTGTTCTTACAGAGTAGGGCCGTTCAGAGGTGCTTGTCTAATGTGCATATTCTAGATGTGTTTTTCACTGATGGAATATGTACCCATTGTGAGTTTGTTCATGTGTCCGTATTTTTCTTTTTTTTTTCGAGAATCAATTTTCTACAATTGTCTGTAGAGCCCCATGCTTATTAATGGCGTTCTGTGGACTTTATCATCACTGTTCCCTTTTGGTCTCACAATCTAAATTCCCCACATGGGGAAACATTCTAAATGCCATGCAGTTGTCCTTGGTGGGATTTGATCCCAGGACCCCAGTGCTGCCAAGCAAGTGCTAACCACTGAGCCACATACTGCAGAGCAGACTTTGCCCATTCATGTGTATGGGTCAGTGAAAAAGCAATTGGCACTCGGATGTCATCATTTTTTCTTACTGTTTAATTGGTAGGAGTAGCTTGGAAATATATTTATTTATTCTATACAAGAAAACCAGATGCCACACTCATGGTAAAATCAGGCTGATAGAAATTGGTCCATTCGGCACTGATGGAAAACGGTCTATCGTACAGGAAAAAAAACGTTTTAATGGGACCTAACGCCGAGTCCGTTCCAAAGCAGTGCAGGAAACGACATATTAAGTTTTACAAGTTTTGTGAACTTACAGATTGAACATGTCCCACCAATTTCCATGATGTCCGCGGATAGTGCTTGTAGAATGAATGTGTTCGTGGTGATTTATACCTACCAACGTGACCAAGTCATAGCTGGAGTGACCACCTGCGAGTTAACAGTATTACACATTGTATGAAGCCCTGGTTTTCATTTTCCCGGTCTGCAGGTCTTGGCTGAATTGAAAGAATATGCTACTGAAGTGGATGTTGATTTTGTGAGGAAAGCAGTTCGTGCCATTGGAAGATGTGCCATCAAAGTAGAAGTAAGTCATTGTTTTACTGCGCGCATTAAGAATGGAGTAAATAGTAACCTCTCGAATGTTCCCTACAGCAATCTGCAGAACGTTGTGTAAGCACCCTCCTCGACCTCATTCAGACCAAAGTCAACTATGTGGTACAAGAAGCTATCGTTGTTATCCGAGACATCTTCCGCAAGTACCCCAACAAGTATGTCAGCGCTCGTAGTGAGTTTATAGATGTATGGCTGGTTTGCCTGTCTATGAAGATGTAATCCTGTGTCTCCCTGTACGTGTGTGACAGGTATGAGAGCATCATTGCCACTTTGTGTGAGAATTTGGATTCCTTAGATGAGCCTGATGCCCGGGCAGCCATGATCTGGATTGTAGGAGAGTATGCTGAGCGCATAGATAATGCTGATGAGCTGCTGGAGAGCTTTTTGGAAGGATTCCATGATGAAAGCACACAGGTAGGATGTTTATGGGCACAACACCAAACTAGTAGGTGGCACTCCGGAATATATAGAAAGCCACCGACTTTATTAATGAACAGAATTGTGAATGCTCTACTGTATGACGAGGACGTTTTTGTTCTCCCAGGGCATGGTCACCCATTAGCAGAGGGAGACGCCACAATGCTGTAACTGGAAGTGTCTGATCTTCAGGCGCTTGTAATGCCTGCCAAGAGCCTGTGGGTATGACCGCCCCTGCTACACTGCTGCCTCTACCACATGGGTCACATTGCGGCATTGCTCTTGACAATGTTTGTGCCACAATAAACCTTTTTATAGGGTTATTCCCCCCACTGATCAGCTTTTCTCAGCACCAGTGGTGGCTGGATGCAAGCAGTGACGCAGATGAACAGCATAGCTGTGGTTACAGCCGTTGCTAACCATTTACTGAGCAATGACTGAAGCCGCGCCAGCCAGCGGCTGCCAGGAAGAATAAAGCTCATTTCTTCCCAGCAGCCGGGCTTTCAGTGTAGCAGACACAGGGCTTTGGAATGCTTTTATCCTATAGATTAACCCATATCTTCCGGTAGATGGCTTTTTGGGACATGACCCGGTTCCCTTTTAATCTCTTTATTAAGACGTAGCTAAGACCTTTTTTATCCATATTTGTGATCTTGGTTGTATATAGGATATTGGGGTTTTCCTTTAGTTTTATGCTCTTTCCTGTGTCCTGTATTTACGTAGTTGGAAGGCAGGGGCAGTATTAAGATTTAGATGGTGACTGAGCATTTTCTGTAAGGTCAGGAATATATTAAATAGCTTTTACTTTGTGTTTCCCTCAGGTGCAACTGACTCTTCTGACTGCCATTGTTAAACTGTTTTTGAAGAAGCCATCTGAGACCCAAGAGCTGGTCCAACAAGTCCTGAGCCTTGCTACACAGGTAAAACTTCTAAATAAACACCTTTTCCTTTTATTCTCTAGGAATTGATGCATTCAGTTTGTTATAATGCTCCAAAGCAAGATTCTATGACCTGTGTAGTTAAGCATAGTATGCGAGTCGCTAATATTTTCCTTGTTTCCTGCTGATTTAAAGTTTTGGTCCATGAGACCATAGCTACATAGTTACTGTATGTTAGCCGTATTGCCTGCTTTTAGTCTGAACTAGTTTCATTTGAGTTTGAGGCGTTCCCGCTGTCCGTTCGCTTTACACGACATCTCTGTTTTTTAAATTATTTTTCAGGTATAGTGTCCTTTCTGCACCCTCCTTGGATCTGGAGGTCTGCACAGGCTTTGCAAGCGGTGTCACCTCTGTTCAGAATTCACAAGGCTGCTGTAGCCATCAGGTTGCTAGAAACATGCGTCATTGGATCTTTCTCGGATGATGCGCAGCCAGTCCCTGGCTGCAGCGGTTCTATGGCTTTTGAATGGAGCAGATACCATTGCAGAGCAGCCTGTGCTCCGCTGGAGGGAATGTATGCTTCTGTTTATTTTAAAACCATCCAAGCCTGAAAAAAAAAAAAATAGTTCAAACAAAAAAAATCTCAAGCTTTCAGATCCAATTGGAGATAAAATCGTGGTTTTCCCAGAGCACGCTCAGGTGGACTCCGAGTATTTGTTAGTGCTTGGAGATTTCGTTTTTGTTGACGCTGCTGCATGATTTACAGCTGCTAGACAGCCCGAGTACATGTGGGTGTTGCCTGTTTATTAGGAAATCCCCGCATGTAATCAAGCTGTCTAGCAGCTGTAAACCATGCAGCTGAGGCTATGAAAACTAGATGTCCGAGCACTAAAAAATACTCGGAGACCACCCGAGCAACGAGTATACTCGCTCATCACTAGTTAACACAATTTTTATCTCCAACTGCATCTTGAAGCTGGACTTTTTTTTTTTTTTCTTGAACTCGCATCTACAAACGCAGAACGGTGGCATGGCCTCTTGCTTCCTCACTATTCAGAACAGAAAGGGTGAGCTGGTGTTTTTTCTATATTTTTATAAAATCATTGTGCATAATATTAAGGGTCGAAAAGAATAGGAAAAGGAGGTTTATTGGGAAATGGCTTCACATATACTGAAGCAAATAAGCTCAGTAATATAGCAGTTCTCCTTTTGAAAGTGTAGTAGGCTCAAAATGACTGTGAAATAGAGATTTTTTTCCTGCCCATTATAGATCATGATGTGTGCGTGCATACGGCAAGTAGTCGGTGCCACTCTGGTGGTGCGCATCCCAAAATCAGAGATTGACTAAATATTTATATGCATTCCTCTGCAGCACAAAACTGTACAAGGCTCCATATTCTGCTGAGAAATTAGAAAATGTAGGAAAAGGAAATAATTTTCTAAAACAGAGAAAGCTTTATTTATTTTTTTAGGACCAAGCAATTATTTCTTTTTGCCCTTTCGTGTTTTACTCTTCTTCCAAAAATGATAACTTTGTTTTTTCCTCCGACATAGCCATAAAGACTTGTTTTTCTTTTTTTTGCGGGACCAGTTGCACTTTTGAATGACTCCATTCATTTTACTGTCAATGTACTGAATAATGCTAACAAAAAATTTCAAGTATGGTGAAAAATATTCAATTTCGACAAGGATTTTTGGAGTTTGTTTTTACGGAGGTCGATTATTCGGAAGTAGTGACTTGGAAACATGATTCTCCAGCTCAGTATGTTCACAACAGTACCGAATTTAAAAATTTTAAAATATTTTTATAGTAAAAATAAGTTTCAGAAGTTTGTTTAAGAAGAATGAATTTGGCTTGGGTTTCCATTTTCCAAGACCTTAGTATTTTTTACTTTTCCTTGCATGAGGGCTTGTTTTTTGTGCTGCAAGTTGACGTTTTCAATTGTAACACATTTGAGGTACATATGACGTTTTAATCGCTTTTTATTGTATATTTTTAGGAGTTGGTGGTAGAGTGAAATAACGCAATTCTGGCTTTTTTTTTATCAATCAGGTTAATTTATTTGGATGCTTACTTTTATATTGAAGTCACCTTAATGGACTTGAACATGAGATCATCAGATCACTTATATTATGTACCGCAATACTACCGAATTGCAGTATATAGTGAAAATCTCGGTCTCCTTTGTAGCTCAGTGTAAAGTTGAGTTTCAGAGGACCAAAATGGCAGTGACCGGGGCCTTCAGTAAGCGTAAACTATCAAAGTGTACCATGGGTACCCTGCAATCGCATCGTTGGGGACTTGCCGAGTCGTCATTTAAATGCTGCTGTTAGACTGACAATGGTATTTGAATGGTTAACAGCTACGGTCGTTATGCCGGACATTTAATATAGCCAGCATCAGCTGCCTCCAAATGGGTTAATATCCAAGACTTGTAATCCTACTTTCTTTATCTCTTCATAGGGGACACAGATAACCGTGGGTGTATGCTGCTGCTGCTAGGAGGCTGACACTATGCAAAAAAGGAAAAAAGGATAGCTCCTCCACGGCAGTATACACCCACCGACAGGCACCAAGTACCTCAGTTTGTGCTTGGTGTCTGTAGGAGGCAGATCTGGATCTATCCCAGATCCGCATCTAATCCCTTTTTTTTCCTTACACCAGAGTTCTCAGTCTCTGAGTTTAACGGCATGGCTGTTGAAGCCGCGGTCCTAAGGGAGTCCGGGTTTTCCCACCAGGTCATTCAGACCATGATCAGGGCTAGAAAACCAACTTCTTCCCGCATTTACCACAGGTACTGGAAGGCATTCTTCCGATGGTGCGAGACAAACCATGTTTTTCCAATGTCTTTTTCCCTTCTGGACTTTCTTGGTTTCCTTCAGGCAGGTCTCGACTCGGGACTATCCCTCAGTACCCTAAAGCAGGGGTCCCCAACTCCAGTCCTCAAGGCCCACCAACATGTCATGTTTTCAGGATTTCCTTAGTCTTGCCCAGGTAATAATTGCATCACCTGTGCAATGCAAAGGAAATCCTGAAAACATCACCTGTTGGTGGGCCTTGAGGACTGGAGTTAGGGACCCCTGCCCTAAAGGGTCAGGTCTCCACTCTGTCCATTCTTTTTCAGAAGGACCTTTCTTCCATCCCTCAGGTGAAGACTTTTCTCCAAGGAGTTGCGCATCTTGCCCCTCCTTTCCAGTCCCCATTGGAACCTTGGGATCTCAACCTGGTTCTGGGTGCTCTCCAGGCTGCGCCCTTCGAACCTCTTCAGGACATTTCCTTTTCCCTTATTTCCTGAAAGGTGGCCTTTCTGATTGCTATTACATCAATAAGGAGGGTCTCAGAGTTGGCAGCTTAATCCTGCCGTTCTGTTTCTGATTTTCCATCAGGACGAGGTAGTTCTCAGACCTGTCCCTTCTTTCCTTCCCAAGGTGGTATCCGCTTTCCACATCAATGAGGACTTCATTCTTCCCTCATTCTGTCCGTCCCCCGTTCATCCCCTGGAGAAGTCTCTTCACAAACTGGACGTGGTCAGGGCTATTCGGGTCTATCTTTCTAGAACTGCCCGCTTTCGCCAATCCGATTCTCTGTCATCTCTGAGGGTCGCCGGAAAGGTCTTTAGGCGTCCAAGTCCACGATCTCTCGTTGGATTTGTTCAGCTATAATGGAAGCCTTTCTCTTAGTCTTTTTCTACCCACCCTTTTCTGGGACTGCTTTTGAACGTCCCACGGTTATGTGTCCCCCAATGAAGCGATAAAGAGTAAAGAGAGATTTTTTGGTACTTACCGTAAAATCTCTTTCTTGGAGCCTTCATTGGGGGACACAGGACCCTCCTTACTTGTTTTCTGGTACCGTGTTTGGGTCTAAGCGCCCTGATTGAGTTGTTACTTATATGTTCTGAGTTCTGGTCGCTTCTCCTACTGCTTTTTTCACCAACTGAGGTAATTGGTGCCTGTCGGGTGTATGCTGCCGGGGAGGGGCTATCCTTTTTTCCTTTTTGCATAGTGTCAGCCTCCTAGCAGCAGCAGCAGCATACACCCATGGTTATCTGTGTCCCCCAATGAGGGCTCCAAGAAAGAGATTTTACGGTAAGTACCAAAAAATCCTTTTTTTGTAATAGTCCATTTCAAAAAGCTCTTTTAAGCAGCTGTTTTAATGAATTAATAGACCACTCTAAACCAGCTATTACTTACTTTTTCTTGCTAAACAGATGGAGATGGTGGCACTAGCTTGATCTCCGTGCACACTGACGTGCTCCATGTAGATCCAGTATTCTTACATCGAGCGAAGGCAACAGCGTGGGCAGGGAGGCGCTGCCTCTTTCAGAACTATTTGTGCCCAGCTGTTTTGTACTTGTAGCCCCCTGCCGCAGCTAATAAGTAGTTCTAGTAATCAGAATATCAGCATTTAAGCTCCATCATCAATAAGAAGCACATAGATTTGGACCTTTTTTAAAGGGACCATCACTAAACAGTCTACCCTTATCTGGTTTACAAAAGAGGGTGAGAGAAGTCTCATCAGATGTGGATTTCCTTTTAACCAGCAAAATTGAAAATTTAAGCTTAATGCACACAATCTAAATTCGTCATATACTTTTATAGTTGCTCTTAGTTTACTTGGTAGTGAAAAAGAAAGAATCAGGACTGCTCCACGTGTAACAATCCATTGTAGTCTTCCTCTTCTGTCTCTATATGTGACAGAACAGACCTTTATAGGGAATGTATGACAAGAAAATGAAAATTACTTACTATTTTTAAATAAGAAAATATATAATATATGTGTGTGTCGTATCGGGTATTCTAGAATATGTAGGTTGTATGTAGCACATACTATATTGCACAGTGATGTAGTATATAACACAACCGATTTATATAACAGAGCTACGTAGTATGTAACACAGCGTACGTAGTATCTAGCAGAGCCACGTAGTATATAACAAAGCCACGGAGTGTACTGCACAGGCACGTAGTATATTGGTCAGCCACATAGTATATAGCAGAGCCACGTAGTATATAACATAGCCACGTCGTATATCGTAGTATATTGCACTGTCACGTAGTATATAACAGAGCCACGTAGTATATTGCACAGTCGACGTAGTATATAACAGAACCGACACAACCACATGGTATATTGCACAGCTTCGTAGTATATAGCACAGAGCACGTAGTATATTGCACAGCCACGTAATCAATTTGACAGTCACGTTGTATATTGCCCAGCGACATAGTATATAGGACAGAGATGTATATAACAGAGCCCACGCAGTATGTAACACAGCCCACATAGTATATAGCAATGTGGGCACTATATGCGTGGTTAAAAAAGACTTAAAATAAAAAATAAACATATACTCCCCTTCCGAAGGCCCCTTGTAGTCCTGGCGCCTGTATGCGGTGCACGCGGCAGCTTCCGGTCCCAGGGTTGGTATGAGCGCAGGACCTATGATGACGTCGCGGTCACATGACCGTTACATCATGGCAGGTCCTTCTCGCATAGCATCCTGGCACCGGAACCTGCCGCTTGCACTGCCGAGGACAGCAGGCGACGTTGGAGGGTGAGAATAACCTTTTTTTTATTATTATTATTATTTGTAACATTAGATCGTTTTACTATTGATGCTGCATGTGCAGCATCAATAGTAAAAAGTTGGTCACACAGGGTTAATAGCTGCGTTAACGGAGTGCATTACACTGCGGTCCGTTAACACTGGCATTAACCCTGTGTGAGCGCTCAGCGCTGACTGCAGGGCAGTAAAGCAGCGGCCATTTCACTGCCAGACTATGCCCGTCACTGATTGGTCGTGGCAATGGTCGTGGGCGTTTTGCCACGACCGATCAGCGACTTGGATTTCCATGACAGACAGAGGCCGCGACCAATGAATATCCGTGACAGACAGAAAGACAGACAGACGGAAGTGACCCTTAGACAATTATATAGTACTAGATGGTGGCCCGATTCTAACGCATCAGGTATTCTAGAATATGTATGTATGTATATAGCAGCCACATTGTATATAGCACAGGCCAAGTAGTATATAGGAGTACTACGTGGCCTTTGGTATATACCATGTGGCTGCTATATACATACATCATATTGTAGAATAACCGATGCATTAATATAGGCCACGCAGTAAATAACACAGCCCACGTAGTATATAACACAGCCCACACAGTATATAGCAGTATAAAGCAGCCACGCAGTACAGTATATAGCAGCCACGCAGTATATAACACCGCCCACTAATATATAGCACAGCCCACATAGTTTCTAACAGTGGCCACGTAGTATATAGCACAGCCCACGTAGTATATAGCAGCCATGTAGTATATAACGCAGCCCACGCGGTATATAACACTGGCCACGTAATATATAGCACAGCCCACGCAGTATAGAACACAGCCCACATAGTATCTAACACTGGCTAGGTAGTATATAGCAGCCACGCGGTATCTAACACTGCCCACATTGTATTTAGCAGTGTGGGCACCATATCCCTGTTAAAAAAAAATAATTAAAATAAAAAATAGTTGTATACTCACCCAGCGGGATCCAGCGTAGATCCAGTGAACCTCTGGCGATGCGCGGCTGCCGCCATCTTGCATTCCCGGATGCATTGCGAAATTACCCAGATCACTTAGCGGTCTCGCGAGACTGCTAAGTCTTTTGGGTAATTTCGCAATCCATCTCTGGGACTGGAAGCTGGCGGCAGGCGCGAGCGCATCGTCGGACTACAGAGGGTGAGAATAGCAGGTTTTTTGTTTTTTTTTATTATTTTTAACATTAGATCTTTTTACTATTGATGCTGCATAGGCAGCATCAATAGTAAAAACTTGGTCACACAGGTTTAATAGCGGCTGTAACGGAGTGAGTTACCCGCGGCATAACGCGGTCTGTTACCGCTGGCATTAACCCTGTGTGAGCGGTGACTGGAGGGGAGTATGGAGCGGGCGCCGGGCACTGACTGCCGGGAGTATGGAGCGGGCGCCGGGCACTGACTGCAGGAGAGTAGGGAGGGACTAATCGGACTGTGGCCGTCACTGATTGGTCGCGGCAGCCATGACAGGCAGCTGGCGAGACCAATCAGTGACTTGGATTTCCATCACAGACAGAGGCCGCGACCAATTAATATCCGGGACAGACAGATAGATGGAAGTGACCCTTAGACAATTATATAGTAGATATATTATATATATATATATATATATATGTATGTATGTATGTATGTATGTATGTATGTATGTATGTATGTGTGTGTGTATATGTGTGTGTATATATATATATATATATATATATATATATATATATATATATATATATATATATATATATATATATATATATATATATATATATATATATATATATATATATATATATATATCATTGTATTAAAACCAATGGAAAATTTGCAACTATCACACTGGCCACTGTGGCTGTTCTAGCTTTATATTGATTCCTGAAAATCTCATGTACCTTAGCAGCGTTAGTGACTCTGACCCTGAGTATTGAAGCATCTAAAGATCATTGTGAGGGGAATGGCAGGGAGCAAGGTCAGCTGTGACATTGCCCATTGTGACTGGGAGATCCTGTTATCAGTGTGTACAATGGTATTACCTGTAATTTTAGTCCTGGCTTTGATGATAATGAGACTTCTGATAATTCTTCAGTTAAGAACAGTACGAGTCTAAAATAGCCACAGTGGCTAGTGAGAAAATTTACAAAACACTTTTTCTTTCTTTAATACAGATTGGAAACAAAACGCTGAAGCTCAGAGTTCTGCGAAATCCTCGCATTTACATGGTTGCATTGTTTTACTGAGCCTCTGTACTGTATGGTTTTATCCCCGGTGCCTTTTACATAGCGTGTATGGGATGAAAATTTGATAAAACAAGATGTAATTTATTCAGATGCACATTTTCTCCACATCGCTTTAGCATTGGTTCTTTTATCTGCTTCCTTTTTTTATTCCGCTGGCTTTAGTATGGTCTTTGAAAGAAACAAATTAGGAATTGGAAGAGTGATGCTTGGATGGTCCACCAGTTGTATCATCTTGATGGCTGTGTGATTGTGAGCGCTAACCGTTCTCTGCAGGTGTGATACTGTGACTAATCTGCAGGTTTCACTGAAGTAATGGCATTTGAAAGTGTAGTCATGGCCCCATAGCCCATGGTAAAGGGATCTCTGCATAGCCCAGTGTGACTAGCGCGAGGGTAAGCGGGAACATCTCCACTCCGTTCATTGTCATTGGAATTGTCAGAGGTTGCTGAGATCTGCACATGCATCAATTTAGACAATGTTCTCCAGAGGGAATCCTAATGGTGGGACTCCAGCAATCGGCAAATTATCAACTATTTTCTTTACAACTTTACATTCATTTTAAGTTTCTTCTGGGTATACGTTGGTTCTCAACGGGGTAAGAGGAGTAAAATGGCCATACAAATTGGGTGCAGGTCATCTGATGGTGATTTCTCCACAACAGCAGATGTTGGGAGACAGAAGGATCCGTCGGTTGAGTTTCTACATCCCTGCTCCTTCTGTTTTATAGGCAGATGAGCTAAGGCCAGAGTTTCTGGCAGCAGCATACTCTCCCTCCCTAGTGAGAAAACACACACTAGGCTGTGTATTGGGGTGAGGGGAGTCCTAGCGGATTGCAGACTGCTGCCTAATGTTGTAGCTGGAGGACATGGTAGTACATGTCCACTCTGGGGAGGAAGATCTAAGGCCGTACACCGTTCCTCTTTCACCCCTTTTAGGGATTTAAATAGTTTTTGTAATCTGGAGTAGAAGGATGGATGTGTTATGGTGTTGTTCTACAGACTTACCATTTGCTTTATTGCTCTTTTGCCTGTGTATTTTTTATTATATGCTGGACTGTTTCTAACGAAAAGACCGTGTAGGTTTGTATTGTCTGGTTTTAGAAAATGTTTAAAGTTTTCAATAAAAAAGGACAATTTAAAGAAAGAATTGTCGCTGGATACTGGTGATGCTTTTCCTCCTGTGATAACAAGTATCGGGACCATATCTGTTTACCAAGAGAGTTGTACACCCCAATACACATACATGGTTGGCTGGTTTCGCCGGTATCGGCAGGTTCAGCCAATGTTATTCTAGTGTGTATTGGCACCTTAAAGAGAATCTTGCTACCTTGTCTGAGAGCAGCGTAATGTAAGGTCAGAGACGCTGATTCCAGCGGTGTATCACTTATTTTACAGTTTGTTACAGTTGTGATAAAACCTTTTTTCTCTTCTGCGGATCTAGCCGTTCTCTGAGGAGCTCTGTATAACTCTGCCCACACCACTGATGGGCAGTTTTCTGCCTATGCATAGCATGCACAAAAAGCTGCCAATCAATGGTTTGGGAAGGGTTATACAAAGCTGATGAATATGGAGGTCTCCATAGCAGCAGGTTTACTAGTCCTCTAGTGGTAATCTGCTGATGAAACAGTGATTTTTATAAAAACTACAACAAACAGTCCAGAAAGTGATACATCATTGGAATCAGGGTCTCTGCCTCTGTCATGCTGCTCTCGGATTAGGTGGCAAACACCTGTTGACAGATTCCCTTTAACGCTTGTAGCTAATCCTTGGAACTAAAATGTGTGTTAAAATCAAGATACACATAAATGAAATTGAGACGATGACTGGCAAAGCAGATTAGTGCATCAGATGAGTGTGTCAAATATTGTCTGCCCTTTATGGTAACAAATTGTGATATTTTGTCTAATAAGGCAGCAGAAAGTGATTATATTGTATCACTATTGAAAATCTCATAAGTCTGTATTTAAAGAACCATCTTTTTTGCTCTGAATGTAGGATTCTGATAACCCTGACCTTCGTGACAGAGGATACATTTACTGGCGCCTGCTCTCTACTGACCCTGTCACTGCTAAAGAGGTGGTGCTTTCAGAGAAACCTTTGATCTCTGAGGAGACCGACTTGATTGAGCCCACTTTATTGGATGAGTTGATTTGCCACATTGGTTCTCTTGCTTCGGTTTATCACAAACCACCCAATGCCTTTGTTGAAGGCAGCCATGGAGTTCATCGGAAACATCTTCCCATCCAGCATGGAAGGTTAGTGGGCTTACGTGTATCTTACTATTCTGGACAGTGTGGTCTTGGTTTTGCTTCACTCTTCACTTCATCAGTTTTCTGTATTTGTGACAAACCAAACCCCTGGCATACACCACTTTTCATATATGAACTAAATGTAAGCAACGTCACAAATGTCCTCAGATCTCAATAGTACGAACCATGTCAGAGAGATCTACAAATGGCGCCGCTCCAGTACTTTTTGAGTTATGTCAATGAAGCTCTAACTGGATGAAATCTAATCTATAAAGCTGAATGTGTGTGTGTCCGGGATTGGCATCTGCACCGTCGCAGCTACAGCCACAAAATTTTGCACAGTCACACGTCTGGACCCCGAGAGCATCATAGGCTATGTTGTGAGGCGAAATTTTAACCCCGCACTTTCCAATTCACCAAACAATTTTACCCCTATCTACATAATGGGGGGAAAAAGTGAAAGGAAAAGTGTTGGAGGCAAATTGACAGCTGCCAGATGTGAACAAGGGGGACTTAGAGTGAGAGCGATGGCGCCAAAGAGTATATACTGTACAGTTGCTAAGGTGGGGCCCCGACATGGGATACTCGCCACACACGGGGATATGAACACACACACAAAATGCGCCACACACGACCACGTGCTTGAACACATATACCACCCTCAGCACACATTTCACCACACATACACCAACCTCGCCACTCAAAACTCGCCACATGCAAAACTAGGCTCATGGAAAACTCGCCACACACAAAATTCGCCACACGTGCAAAACTCACCTCATGGAAAACTCGCCACACGCAAAACTTGCACACGTGGAAAAATTGCCACATGCACAAAAGTTGCAACACATGCAAAAGTTGTCTCACACAAAACTTGCACATACTCAAAACGCACCACACATAAAACTCGCTACTCGCCATGCGCAAAACTTGCTGCACACAACTTGCTACACTAACCTGTCACATGCAACTCGACACACAAAAAGTTGCTATGCGCATGTCGCCATACAAAAATCATCTCACAAAAGTCGCTACATGCATGTTGCCACACGCAACTCAACACACACAACTTGACACATGAAACTCGCCCTAAAACACACACAAGTCTGGTATTATCCTTCAAAAATAAAAATCTGATTAATAAGCAGACAAACTACAAGAGCAACAAATGTACCATATAGGAAATACGGCAGCTGTCAGTCACATGACCTGTCTATTATGTGTATGTGTGAGCTAATATATACTGCCAGGGGGAGGGCTTCCTGTTGGCTGGGGATTTATCAGGCTGCCAATAGCAACCAATCACAGCTCAGCTTCTATTTTGCTACAGTTAATTAATCTGAGCTCTGATTGGTTAATATAGACAACAAATGACATTCTCAGTATAACAAATCTTGTGTGAGGTAATAGCATGTCAGTTAGGGTGTTTTGGTGGAAATGCTGATGTCAGTCATATTACCTCTGTGTGAGAGGATATAGAAACTGCCAGTTAGACTATTTTTTACTACAATAATGCCTCATAAGAAAAGGAATTCCATGGCACGAATGTCAGCTGATGCGATAAGAAAAGCAGTTCGAATTGATTTACAATCTCCATGCTTTTCTCATGGTCAACTTTATGTGGCCTGTTTAAGAGTTGGAACAGCCAAAAATCTGTTCGTCTTTGCACCTGAAGGAAAAATTAAGAATGTCGTTTATCAAAAGGCTCTCGAATACGTAGTAGAAGATTACTTCACATTACTTGGCCAATTCAGTTAAATCTGTGTGGAATATCTCTAGTGTTGAAATACCTCGTATATGTTGTGAAATGCTTCTACTAGCTTAGTTTTTGCCTTTTAATAATTACATTTCTATCTATTTTGTTTTGTGGTTTTTGTGTGCAGAATAAATTTTTGTTAACACATTCTATTTTGCTAACAGCAGTTATTAACCCGGGCGAAGCCAGGTAGTACAGCTAGTAAACTATAAAGGTCTATTCTGTTTCTGATCAAAGGATCTCGGCTTCTAGTGGAGATTAATCTGTGCTGCACTTCTGCACATGCTCAGTAGTGACCAGTGCTGTGGAGTCGGTGGTTTAGCTTACCAACTCCACATCCTTGCCTGAAGGTAGATTCATGCATCGGCTGCTTTATTTTTTTGTGTCTCTCTCTGGAAAAGCTGTGACATTTTAAGCAAAAACATTCTTATAAAAGTCTTCAATGACTAGTGTGAGGTTAGACCTGGTGACTTCTTCCCTTCTGCTTCCCTAATTTGTGCTAAGATAGATATCGACCAGCCTAGGTTAGTGGGGCAGTAGAAGAATGCTGATTTTGAACTAGTCATCCAAAGCACATACTCGCCAGCTTGCTTTTCATAGTATGTTTTATCTCAAAGTGAGTTAGATGGCCATTAGTGGTTATAACCATGGATTTGCAAGCTAATGCAATGCAGTGACATAGCGAATCAGAAGAACTATTCTACATCTATAATTGGAGGCAAGTGCTAATATTATTACTATACTTGGTACATTTTGGGATAGGATCTTGGAGATGGGAATCCCCTTTAAGTCCAAGTGGGTGCCACCAGCCAGTTTTCACTGTGGGAGTGTACCTCTTCATCTTGAAGGCAGCAGGCAGTCTAACTGACTTTGTGTGATCCTAACCATGGATACCTAAGCTACTGTAATGCCCTGCACATGGGGTAATGACATAGCAAATCAGAAGAACTGTGCTACATTTTTAATTGGAGGTATTTGCTAATATTATTATTATTTCACCTACTGCATATTGGGATACGATCTCGGAGATGAGAATACTCCTTTAACTTTTTTCAACTTATTAGGTGACAGAAATTTTGATTGCTAATATCTCTAGAATGGAGAGGCATAATTAAAAGAACAAAAATATTTGAGTCCACTCTACAGCCACTATTACATTACGCGTTCAGTTCAACATGAAACATTTGGTGAAAAGTCCCCTTTAACATTACTGATCAGCTGATAAGTTTATGTTTTGTTACTATTACAGTTTTAAATTGTTGCAGTGATCAAAAATCCCTCAATTTAATTTATTTTTTATTATGTCTGTCTGTGGTAAGAAGTTGTTCCCTTACTGTATGTCTTTTAGCATTGATATCGGAGACAGTCCAGTAGGACCTGCACCCACAGTCTCTCTTGAACAGCCTCAGGTCATTCCCTCCCAAGGAGACCTCCTAGGTGACCTACTGAATCTCGATCTTGGACCGCCAGGGAATGTCCCACAGGTATCCACGATGCAGATGGGAGCCGTGGATCTTCTTGGTGGAGGTCTAGACAGCCTGGTAAGAAATGTCCTGTTTCTTAGCGGTTAATACATTGTACCAATTCATTTTTACAGCAGTTGGCAAATTGTGCTTAAAATGTTGTCCAGTACTTGCGCCACTAGTGGCATCCATAAATGTTTGTGCTATATGTGCTTTATGTAGTCTTTCAGAAGATTGGATTTACAATTGATTTACATATAAAAATTTTTTTCTAAATTATGGAATTGTGCCCCGGCAGAGATATGGTTAAGACCTAAATCTGCTATTCACTAGCCCCTGTGTCTGTGACTTGTGTCTGGACCATTGTGTTCCCACCCAACATTAGAAGCAGCCCACTTTTCAGCTGGTAATTGTCAGGGACTGTAGATTTGCTTTTGTAGACACTGATTGTTGTTTTGTGCAGTTCAGCTGTCTCTCCGCTGACAGTAACCTTTTTGCTTCTTTCCTCCTGTGTCCCGCCTACCCTTGCAGATGGGAGAGGATACGCAATGGGTAACTGGTTCTCACTCAGTAGCACACTGATAAACTGGCATTATTGTCTTCCCCCCCCCCCCTCCTTCCATTGGTCTTCATTACAGACCCTTATTCCCGCTCATCAGGCAGCCCACATGCATGGTCATTAGCCTTCGGATGCCAACATTATGCTCAGAAGCAACCAGTTTATCAGCCTAAGCACAGTCTTTTCCTTCCCCTGCACTTAGTGAGATACCATACACAGCCTAGATTGTTTAGAAACAATATGTCGGTACGCCATTATGTCCTCATGTTGTCTGCTTTTTGTATGTCACTTTTGACTTATCTCTTACACTTTTCTTATGACTGTGCATATCCAAACTACAGTGCTTTGAAAAATTATTCATACTGTTTGTGAAATTTTCACGTTACAATAGTAAGCATGTATTTGTGAAATATAAAGGAAATGATACATGGTTTTGTAGATGTTTGAAACATTTCAGAAAATTGTGATATGCATTTGTATTCGGCCCCTGTAGTCTGATATCCCTAAATAAAATCCTGACTGACCAATTGTCTACAGAAGTCGAATAATACATTTCACATAATTATTACTAATTATCGGTATAACTACAGCTGTTCTGTCAAGGCCCCAGAGTTTGTTTGACATTAGGGATCAAATGAAATAATAAAAACCAAGGAACACATCAGACAGATCAGAGATAAAGTTGTGGAAAAGAGTAAAGCAGGGTTAAGTTACATGAAAAATAGCCTAAGCACTGAACATCTCATGTAGCGCTGGTCGGAGTTGATAGGAAGATGGATGGAACTAAATCCAGGGCAATCGTGGAGGGAAACCAGACTTGAGACTGGGGCATAGGTTCACCTTCCAACAGGACAACGACTCTAAACATACTACCAGAGCTACAATGGAATGGTTTAAATCAAAATATATTCATGTGTGTGAATGGCCCATTCAAAGTTTAGACCTAAATCCCATTGAGAATTTGTGGCAAAACTTTAAAATTGCTGTTCAGATGCTCTTATGCCAATCTCACTGAACTAGAGCTAATTTGCAAAGAGGAATGGGTTAAAACTTCAGCTTCTGGATGTGCAAAGCTGGTAGTGGCATACAGGTGCTTCTCGCAAAAGTAGAATATCATCAAAAAGTTTTTCAGTTCTTCAATACAAAAAGTGAAACTCATATTTTATAGTTGTTAGAGTGATCTATTTCAAGTGTTTATTTCTGTTAATGTTGATGATTATGGCTTACAGCCAATGAAAACCCAAAAGTCATTATCTCAGTAAATTAGAATACTTTATATCACCAGCTTGAAAAATGATTTTAAAATCTGAAATGTTGGCCTACTGAAATGTATGTTCAGTAAATGCACTAAATACTTGGTCGGGGCTCCTTTTGCATCAATTACTACATCAGTACGGTGAGGCATGGAGATGATCAGCCTGTGGTACTGCTGAGGTGTTATGGAAACCCAGGTTGCTCTGATAGCAGCCTTCAGCTCATCTGCATTGTTGAGTCTGGTGTCTCTCATCTTCCTCTTGACAATACCCCATAGATTGGCCAGCAAACTCGCCTGACCTTAACCCCAATCAAGCACCGTGATACTGTTATTTTTAAACCAGATATTGGTACTTTTGGCAGTGTGGACAGGTGCCAAGTCCTTCTGGAGAATAAAATTTCCATCTCCAAAAAGCTTGTCGGCAAAGGCAAGCATGAAGTTCTCTAAAATTTCCTGGTAGAAGGCTTGGTCTTGATTAAAACACAGTGGACCTACACCAGCAGATGACATGGCTCCCAAAACCATTACTGATTGTGGAAACTTCTCACTAGATCTCAAGCAGCTTTGATTGTGTGCTTCTCCACTCTTCCTTTAGACCAGTGTTCCCCAACTCCGGTCCTCAAGATCCACCAACAGGTCACGTTTTCAGGATTTCCTTAGTATTGCACAGGTGATGGAATTATTGCCTGTGCAGGTGATGCAATTTATCCCCTGTGCAATACTAAGGAAATCCTGAAAACCTGACCTGTTGGTGGCTCTTGAGGACTGGAGTTAGGGAACATTGCTTTAGACTCTGGGACCTTGATTTCCAAATGAAATGCAAAATTTACTTTCATCTGAAAACAACACCTTGGACCACTAAGCAACAGTTCAGTTTTGTTCTCCTTGGCTCAGGTAAGTCGCTTTTGGCGTTGTCTATTGGTCATGAGTGGCTTGACACAAGGAATGCGACACTTGTAGCCCATGTCCTGGATACATCTGTGTGTGGTGGCTCTTGAAGCAATGATTCCAGCAGCAGCCCACACCTCGTGAATCTCCCCCAAGTTTTTGAATGGCCTTTTCTTAACAATCCTTTCAAGGCTGCGGTTATCCTGGTTGCTTGTGCACCTTTTTCTACCACACTTTTTCTTTCCACTCAACTTTCCATTAATATGCTTGGATACAGCACTCTGTGAACAGCCAGCTTCTTTAGCAGTGACCTTTTGTGGCTTACCCTCCTTGTGGAGTGTGCCAATGACTGCCTTCTGGACATCTGTCAAGTCAGCAGTCTTCCCCATGATTGTGGAGCCTACTGAAACAAACTAAGGAACCTTTTTGAAGGCTTATGAAGCCTTTGCAGGTTTTTTTTTATTAATTATTCTAATTTACTGAGATAATGAATTTTGGGTTTTCATTGGCTGTAAGCCATAATCATCAACATTAACAGAAATAAACACCTGAAATAGATCATTCTGTTTGTACTCTATATAATATGAGTTTCACTTTTTGTATTGAAGAACTGAAATAAATGTAACTTTTTGATGATATTCTAAATTTGTGAGAATCACCTATACCTCAAAAACAGTAATTGCAGCGAAAGGTGATCCTTCAAAGTATTGACTCAGGGAACTATTACAAATGTGTGTCACAATTTTCAGATTTATATTTTTAAAATAATTAGAAAACCATGCATCATTTCCTTTACACTTCACAAATACTTGCTACTCTGTGTTGGCGTATAACATAAGATCCAAATAAGAAGAAAGAAAGAACATTTAAGTTTGTGGATGTAACGTTAAAAAAATGTGGAAAGGTTTTAAAGGGAACCTGTTAGAATCATACTGCCCAAACCAAGATTGCAGCCAGGTACGATGCTCTGTAATGCTGCAACTCTTTCAGAGGACATATTCTAGTATATAAAGCCTCCCGAGGACTATGTGTCTCAGCTGACTTATCCCATGCGGTTCCCCGTCAGCTCAGCTCCAGGTAGTTTGACCAATGTGTTTACATCGGTAGAGACCTGTCTGTCAAAGGCATTGGGATAAGAAAAAGGCATCCGAGGACCAGTATCTGTCTAGTTAGCCAAGACAAAAATAGTCTAGACAGGCTTTTCAAAGTATGTTTGCTCTAAAACGCTGCGTGAGACCACACAGCAATCAACCACTTGATCCTGATGGCAGACTCCCCTTTAAGTGCCTTTCAAGTATGTGTGATCTCAGATAGATAGATAGATAGATAGATAGATAGATAGATCGATCCACCATCTAGTATTATATAAAGCTCTATGTACCACATTTTTTTTTTTTTTGCTTTATTTTGCAGTGTCTAGAGTTTGTGCGAATCGATTTGTCTGGACCCAGTCCAGCAGTTGGTAATCTCTGACCACTGCACTGGAGCACTGCCAATCCCGTCGTCCATTTTTGAGTAACCGTCCTGGCACAATGTCCTCATTGAGGCGTGACGCACATGTGACGTCAGGACAGGCTGGCTAATCAAAAAGAAAGGCCGCAGATGACAGCGGATAGGAGGTGGTTGTTGGGGCTCCTGTCTGACGGCAGCAGATTAAGTGTGGCAGATGGACTGGATCCTGCAAATTGATTCTCATCAATTCTACTGGAGTCACAGATTAGCTGGACACTTATGATCTGTAATTACCTGCTGTTGCTGCTTACAGAGCATGGATAATATTGATTCAATGGTAAAAGTTTATTAGATCCGTGTTACCAATGATCTGTAATACAGAGACATGCAGATCACACCTTTTCGACATGTTTCCTAGCATGTAAATAACTTATTGATATTTGGGGATCCATGATTGCTGCACTATCCTGTCTTGAATAGAGCAGCATTCATTCTTTCTTTCTTTCTTTCTCATGGAAAGGCGATTACATGTCTAAACTATTTCCTACAGTCCATTCAAGATGAGAACCTTTTGTGTGTGGTTCCTGACCCCCATTCTTATGATTTGCTGAGGTTCTCAGTGGTCAGGTTCCTAGCGGTTAGGAATTTTTCCCCTCTGTTGTTGATCTGGAATAATATGCAGTTCTCAGAGCAGCGCTTTAACGGGAGAATTGCTGAGGCGGTTTATTGTGTGTGCATTTTCTGTGTCTTAGTACAATTGCTCTAAAGCAAGCTTCACTTTAAAGGAAAACTATCATGTCTCTAATGATATATTTTCCTGTCACTACTCTGTCTACAAGTAATAACCGTAAAATCAAATTGTCCATTGTTTGTGCTGTTGCAGTATGTAAACGTTCCATCGACCTCTATGCTTACTCCTTGCAGCCATTGCTGTAAGATGCTTTTTCTGCAAATATTAATTTCCTACCCATATTTTGCAGTATTCTCCGAAATGTACAGTTGTGCTCAAAAGTTTACATACACCAGCAGAATTTTTGCTTTCTTGACCTTTTTTCAGAGAATATGAATAACACTAAAACTTTTTCTCCACTCATGGTTAGTGGTTGGGTGAAGCCATTTATTGTCAAACTACTGTGTTTTCTCTTTTTAAATCATAATGACATCCCAAAAGATCCAAATGACCCTGATCAAAAGTTCACATACCCCATTTCTTAATACCGTGTATTGCCCCTTCTAACATCAATGACAGCTTGAAGTCTTTTGTGGTAGTTGTGGATGAGGTTCTTTATTTTCTCAGATGGTAAAGCTGCCAACTCTTCTTGGCAAAAAGCCTCCAGTTCCTGTAAATTCCTGGGCTGTTTAGCATGAACTGCATGCATGAGATCTCCCCAGAATGGCTCAATGATATTGAGGTCAGGAGGCTGAGTTGGCTACTCCGGAACCTTCACTTTCTTCTGCTGTAGCCAATGACCGTTCGACTTGACCTTTTCTTTTGGATTATTGTCTTGTTGAAATGTCCAAGAATGTCCCATGCACAGCTTCCGGGCTGAGGAGTGCAAGTTTGCCTCCTGTATTTGCTAATAACGTGCTGCATTCATCTTTCCTTCAACATTGACCAAGTTTCCTGTGCCTTTGTAGCTCACACCCAAAACATCAGCGATCTCCCTCTGTGCTTTACAGTAGGAATGGTGTTCCTTTCATCATAGGCCTTGTTGCCCTCTGTCCAAATGCAACGTTTATGGTTGTGGCCAAAAAGTTAAAGTTTGGTCTCATCACTCCAAATTACCTTGTTCCAGAAGTTTTGAGGCTTATCTTTGTGCTGTTTAGAGTATTGTAGGCCAGATACTTTGTGGCATTTGTGCAGTAATGGCTTTCTTCTGGTGACTTGACCATGCAGTCCATTTTCTTTCAAGTGCCTCCTTATTGTGCATCTTGAAATGGTCGCACCGCTAGTTTTCAGAGTCCTGTATTTCAGCTGATGTTATTTGTGGGTTTTTCTTTGCATCTCGAACAATTTTCCTGACAGTTGTGGATGATATTTTTGTTGGTCTACCTGACCATGGTTTTGTTTTTACAGAGCCCCTGATTTTCCATTTGTTAATCACAGTTTGAACGCTGCTGACTGGCATTATCAATTCCTTGATATCTTTTTGTATCCCTTTCTTGTTTTATACAGTTTAATTACCTTTTGCCGTAGATCAGTTGACAATTCTTTTTCTTTCCCTGTGACTCACAATCCAAAATCGTCAGTGGCTGGATGAAAGATGCAAGACTGTCTGGATCCTAGAAACTCACACAGCTTTATGCACACACACTGACTACAGGCAAACAGGTCACTGGTGAGGATGGTTCCTTTAGTAGCCATTCAACCCCATTTGTGTCAACTTCTGTGCATGTTATCAGGCCAAAATCACCAGGGTATGTGAACTTTTGATCAGGGTCATTTGGATGTTTTGGGTTGTCATTATAATTTAAAAAGAGAAAACACAGTAGTTTGACAATATTTGGCTTCACCCAATCACTAACCATGAGTGGAGTAAAAGTTTTGGTGCTATCATTCATATTCTCTGAAAAAAGGCCAAGAAAGCAAGAATTCTGCTGGGGCACGTAAACTTTTGAGCACAACTGTGTATACAACAATTGTTGTAGCTTCACTGTAACTGCAACAATTCAATGCCAGCATTATTCATAGAGAATTAAGTATCTGAAGCACATATGCTTGACTTTTAGGTTGTTAGCTGCCACAGAGGATATGTGATTCATATAATAGTTCAGGGCGCTGACACAGTTTCTAGGCTCCCATCCCAGAAAGAGGGAACATAAAGACAGCTTGTACTGAAAGGGCAACTCAAATGAGCATTTAAAGTACAGTCAAAAACACAATATGATTATGCTGAGAGCGAAGTAACTATACGCCTGCCAGGATGAGAACTTTATGGGAAATTTACAAAGTACATTCAGCTAACATTGGGCATATGTAACACAATTACTGTAATTTGCCTAGTAATAATTAGTGATGAGCGAATATACTCGTTACTCGAGATTTCCCGAGCATGCTCGGGTGTCCTCCGAGTATTTTTTAGTGCTCGGAGATTAAGTTTTCTTGCCGCAGCTGAATGATTTACATCTGTTAGCCAGCATAAGTACATGTGGGGGTTGCCTGGTTGCTAGGGAATCCCCACATGTACTTATGCTGGCTAACAGATGAAAATCATTCAGCTGCGGCAATGAAAACTAAGGGTATGTGCACACGTATTCTTGGCCACTGCGAATTTTTCTGCAGCAGATTTGATAAGTCAGCAGGGCAAAAGCGCTGCGTTTTTGCTGCAGATTTATCGCGGATTTACTGGTTTTTCTGCAGTTTTCACTGCGGTTTTCCATAGGGGCAGCTGTAAAACCGCTGTGGAATCCGCAGAAGTGACATGCTGCGGAATGTAAACCACTGTGTTTCCGCGCGTTTTTTTCCGCAGCATGTGCACAGCGTTTTTGGTTTACCATAGGTTTACATTGTACTGTAAACTCATGGGAAACTGCTGCGTACCCGCAGCTGCAGAAACTCTTTGGATCCGCAGCAAAACCCGCATCGTGTGCACATACCCTTAATCTCCGAACACTAAAAAATACTCGGAGGATACCCGAGCATGCTCAGGAAATCTCGAGTAACGAGTATATTCGCTCATCACTAATAATTATATATTTTTTTTTTTAGTTTTGAAAAGCTCATTGTTTTGCATGTCAAAATTGCATCTAAAAACCTTTCCCTTAGCCTTAATTAGGGAAATAAGGCCCCTTGCCTTACCTTTAACAATGGGACCCCTTGTTCTGTTTCTGAGAAAAGATTAAAAGTTTTCAACATGGAAATGCTGGGGGAAGTTTCTCTCTATTTAAGATCAGTTACTATATGTTGGTATTGCTAAATTTATATAATATATTTTTAAATGTTTTCCAAAACTGTTCAGTTTAACACCTTGTGTTACCTTATGTACAACAATCCTTGCATCACCTGGGAGTAAAGGTTTATTTGGCTATGTGCACACGTTACGGAATCGTGTGCAGATTTTTCTGCCCGGTTTTGCAAATTCCGCAGGTAAAACGCACCTGTGGAATTTGTGCGTATTCCACCTGTGGTTTTACACCTGCGGATTAGTATTGTGGAGCAGGTGTAAACCGCTGCGGAATCCGCACAAAAAATTGACATGCTGCGGAATATACAACACATTTTCCGCATCATGGGCACAGCGGATTTGGTTTACCATGGGTTTACATGGTACTGTAAACCGCATGGAAAACAGCTGCCAATCCGCTGTGGATCCACAGCAAAATCCGCAACGTGTGCACATAGCCTTAAAGCGTACAGGATTATTTTCATTTAAATATTACGCCTTTTAATTCATTGATTGAGAACAAAAGTTAAAGGGGGTGGTCCGAATACTTGAACAAATGTATTGGGGGACATGATTCTGTGACACTTACTGATGTATAGAAGTATGACTGGTTCTTCTCCTATACTTATTAGTGTAGCTTTCCTCATATATAGAGCTCCTGTATACAAGATGACTGCTGTTGGTGGGGCATGTGAACGGACTAGTCAATCGACTTCCTTCAAACGCTGCACATGGGAAAGATGATTTTACAATAAGGTTAATACAGCTTTAAGGGAACCTGTTACCCCTCCAGGGCCTATTAAGGTAAAAGAGCCATCTTCTGCAGCTGCATTCTGGCCAGTCACTGTAAACAATGTTTCTGTTTATTTTCACTTTCACCCCTATAATCCTTCACTTTCCGCTAACTCCCCTAATCCCTATACCTAGTAAGGAACTTTTCATCTCTTCTTCAATCCTCCTCATCCATCTCACCTCCTCCTCTGAACTGTTCCTCAACATACAATCCTCTATCTCCAAGCACAGACAGCCACCTTATGCACTCTCCTGCTCCCACCTGCTAACACTTTCTCTGCTCCTTCTCACTGCTGGTGATATCTCTCCAAATCCTGGTCCTCCTCACCACATCCCCACAGTCAGTTCTACCTCCCATCCACGCTTTATCACACATTTCCGTAACCTCTCTAACCTTATACCCATTTGCCAGGCCCCCACTTCCCCAGTCCCACTAACAGGAGCCCTATGGAACTCTCGCTCTATCTGCAACAAGCTTTCCTACATCTTTTTATTACTAACAAACTTTCCTTCCTCTCCATCACCGAAACCTGGCTCACCCCTTCTGACACAACCTCTCCTGCTGCACTTTCGTATGGTGAAGAGTTGGTTTTCTCCTGTCAGATAACTGCTCCTTCACCCACATCCCAATGCCACTCTCTTGTTACCCTCCCTTCCTTTGAGGTGCACTCTGTGCGCATCTACTCCCCCTCCAACCTCCAACTGGCTGTCATTTACCGCCCCCCAAGGCCAGCCACCACCTTCTTTGACCACTTCACCACCTGGCTACTTCATTTCCTTTCTGCGGACATCCCCACTATCATCATGGGCGACTTCAACATCCCCATTGACACTTCCCTCTCAGCTGCCACTAAACTTCTATTTCTCACTTCCTCCTTCGGCCTCGCTCAATGGTCTTCTGCAGCCACTCACAAAGGTGGTCAAACACTGGACCTAATCTTCATGTGCCTCTGCTCCCTATCTAACCTCTCTAACTCACCTCTTCCTCTTTCTGACCACAATCTACTCACATTCTCTTCCCTCTCCACTCCTTGTCTACAATCCCCACCCCACAAACTTGCACACCCTCGCAGAAATCTTAAACACCTTGATCTACACTCACTCTCTGAAACCCTCCTCCCTCTCAGAGTCATAAGTTCCCTACACAATGCTGATGACGCTGCTGCTCTATATAACACCACAATAGCTGTAGCTTTGGAATCTCTTGCCCCTCTCACACATACCAAAGCTCGCAAAATCAACAGACAGCCCTGGCATACCAGTCTGACCAAAGAACTGAGGCGAGCTTCCAGGGATGCTGAGCGGAGATGGAAAATATCCCACTCCAACGAGCACTTCATCGCATTCAAACAGTCCCTCACTACTTTCAAGACTACACTCACCACAGCAAACAAACCTACTTTTCATCTCTCATATCCTCCCTGTCTCACAACCCTAAACAGTTATTGCCTCATTTAAACAGAAGATTGAGAACATCAGAGATAGTTTTAGTCGACAACCCCCAGAGCCCTTCCTCCCAACTACCCAGCCCCCCACCTCCAAAACCAACTTCTCCACCATTACAGAAGATCAACTCTCCACTCGACTCTCAAGATCGCATCTCACCACCTGTGCACTTGATCTGATCCCTTCCTACTTCATCCCAAACCTCGCCACAGTCTTCATCCCATCCCTAACCATCTCTTCAACCTATCACTAACAACTGGTGTTTTCCCCTCCAGCTTTCAACATGCCTCAATCACTACTATCCTCAAAAAGCCCTCTCTTGACCCATCCTCTGTATATAGTTATCGCCCTATATCACTTCTCCCCTATGCCTCAAAACTACTGGAACAACACGTCCATCTTGAACTGTCCTCCCATCTTCCTGCTCCCTCTTCGACCGCTTACAATCAGGCTTCCGGTCACACCACTCCACTGAAACTGCCCTAACTAAGGTCACCAATGACCTATTAACCGCCAAGAGCAAGCTACTCTATCCTCCTCCACCTGGACCTGTCCTCTGCCTTTGACACAGTGGACCATTCCCTGTTGCTGCAGACACTCTCATCCCTTGGCATCACAGACTTGGCCCTATCCTGGATCACGTCATACCTAACTGACCGGACATTCAGTGTCTCCCACTCACACACCACCTACTCACCTCGCCCACTATCTGTCGGAGTCCCGCAAGGTTCAGTTCTAGGGCCCCTGCTCTTCTCCATTTACATTTTTGGCCTGGGACAGCTCATAGAATCTCACGGTTTTCCGTATCATTTCTATGCTGACGACACACAGATCTACATCTCTGGACCACATATCACCACCTTACTAAACAGAATCCCTCAATGTCTATCCGCTATTTCATCCTTCTTCTCCTCTAGATTTCTAAAACTTAACATGGGCAAAACAGAAGTCATCGTCTTTCCCCCATCTCACGCGCCCCCCCCCCTCCCAACGAACCTATCCATTACAGTAAACGGCTTCCCACTCTCCCCAGTCCCACAAGCTTGCTGTCTCGGGGTAATCCTTGACACTAATCTCGCCTTCAAACCACATATCCAAGCCCTTTCCACTTCCTGCCGCCTTCAACTAAAAAATATTTCACGGATCCATACATTCCTAAACCAAGAATCCGCAAAAACCCTAGTCCATGCCCTCATCATCTCCCGCCTCGACTTCTGTAACCTCCTGCTCTGTGGCCTCCCCTCTAACACACTTGCACCTCTCCAATCTATTCTAAACTCAGCTGCCCGACTAATCCACCTGTCCCCCCGCTATTCCCCGGCCTCTCCCCTCTGTCAATCCCTGCACTGGCTCCCCATTACCCAGAGACTCCAGTACAAAACCCTAACCATGACATACAAAGCCATCCACAACCTGTCTCCTCCATACATCTGTGACCTCGTCTCCCGGTACTTTCCTGCACGCAACCTCCGATCCTCACAAGATCTCCTTCTCTACTCCCCTCTTATCTCCTCATCCCACAATCGCATACAAGATTTCTCTCACGCATCACCCCCTACTCTGGAACTCTCTACCACAACATATCTAACTCTCCCCTGCCATCGAAACCTTCAAAAAGAACCTGAAGATCCACCTATTCTGACAAGCCTACAACCTGCAGTAACCACCGATCGACCAAACCACTGCACAACTAGCTCTATCCTCACCTACTGTATCCTCACCCATCCCTTGTAGATTGTGAGCCCTCGCGGGCAGGGTCCTCTCTCCTCCTGTACCAGTTGTGACTTGTATTGTTCAAGATTATTATACTTGTTTTTATTATGTATACTCCTCCTTACATGTAAAGCGCCATGGAATAAATGACGCTATAATCAATAATACTAATTCTGTGAAGGTGGCTCTTGTGTTTTTGATCTCTAATAACGCTGAAATATTCACTTTTATAAATTGTGCGCCATACCTGTATTGAGTCAGGGAGGTACATTTTCTCCCCCTGACTCAGCCGCCTCGCAGCCGTCCATCGTCCCCTCAGTGCATCGGGCACCGCCTCCTCTGTTTCCTCACATCACCGGCGCCTGCGTTGTGCTCTTATTTTTCGGGCATGCGCCGTGTGTGCTGCCCTGGGACTCACATCAACTGATGTACTGATATTGCGCCTGCGTGTAGTGGAGGCCCGAGATCCCGCCCCGCAGTGTGTTATGAATTATTCACACTGCGGGGCTGGGAACCTGGCGCTGTGCGCAGGCGCGATCTACTTACATCACTTGATGTAAGTTCCAGGACAGCGCGCACGGCGCATGCCCGAGAAATAATTGCAGAGCGCAGGCGCCGGTGGCGGCACAAGACAGAGAGGAGGCGGTGCCCGGTGGGATGATGGGCGGCTGAGTCGGGGAGAAAACATACCCCCCGGACTCAATACAGGTATGGCGCGCAATTTAAAAAGTGAATATTTCATCGTTATTAGGGATCAAAAACATAAGAGCCATCTTCACAGAATGCAGCCTTAATTCTGCAGAAGGTGGCTCTGTTACCTTAATAGGCCCTGGGGGGGGGGGTGACAGGCTCCCTTTAAAGAAGCTATCAAGTCTTAAACTACAAGTCTGCGGTCACTCTTTGTGACTGCAGACTTGTGAATCCTCACATTGAGCGCATTGCGCTTTGGGAAGATTCTCCGGCACTGGAGACAGCAATCATGTCATCGCAAGTATGTGATATGAATACTCCCAACCACATTGTGATTAGACTATTTCTGGCCTTGCTCAATACACTTGCATTGAGGAAGACTGCACCTAGCTAGTCGGAATGTTGCTGGAGTATGTAAATCACATACTTGCGGTCACCTGACTACTGGCACCGGAGACTCCTCACTGTGAGGAGTGTGCGCTATGTGAGAATTCACAAGTCTGCGTTCACATAGAATTTTAAGTTATTTTCAATATATATTGGATTTTCCATTTGAAAAATCTTTCACCTATTATAGTATCATAATTTTCCTTGGAACTTTATGAAATCTCATCACACACTGGAGAAAAATTTAGCAGTGTGGCGGAAACCCCAGTGGATATCTCCTGTGTGATTGTTCCACTAAAAAAAAAAAAAAAGTTCCCCTTCTGAAACAACATAGAAGTGAAATTTTATTAAATATTTGTTCCTATAAATGTAGTGCATATTATAGTCATACTCCATTTGTTTTTGTTTTTTTTAATTTCACCATTTGTTAGCTATAACTAATGTATGTTCAGTGTGTGCATATACATACTTACCAGTTGCTGTCTTCTGCTGCTTCCAGCACTGCCCCAGGCCTCTCCTGCTTCACATGACTGCAGTTGCTCACACAGTCGACTCTTATATCCTTTCCTAGTATAAGTTTAGGAAGGCCTCATTCTGGGTCTCATAAACTTAGGTTGAGGAAGTGACTTTATACAGAAACTGTGCAGCTGGCTGCTGGTCACAGCTGTGCGACATGATCCAGGAGAAGACCTGGCGTGTGCTGGAAATGGTGGAAGACCGCAGCTGGTATTTAAATGCATGCACTTTACATACTTTACTAATGGCTAACAAGTGGTCCCTGACCCTACTGTGATATTTACCTCTCGCCGTCTCCAGCAGTTTGTGACCTTCTGGATCACTCCAGTGTACGGTACAACTCCATGAGAGCCTTGTTCTGGCTCTCATAGACTTGCTTTGAAATCTTGTGATGTAATTTCTGACTTCCAGCCAGTCAGAAGCTGCAGTACCAAGATGGCGCTGATAAAAGGTGAACACTGCGGCAGTTGAATGTAAAAGGGTCGGCAAGGACCTTGCATTTAGAAGCACCACTCCAGTGCTGGGAAAAAAAACTTCTGGAGTGGTGCTTTAATAGTGTATATATAGTAATAGTGGACATTGCTATTTCAGCCCAGGAAATATAACGGTAAATGCTAAAATCCACAAAGAGTCAGGCAATAAAGTGTCATAATAAAATGTCCGTGTAGATACCATTGTGGGAGATTTACTAATAAAAGCACACTGTGAGTGATCTGATGTTTCCTCCTGTGGAGCGAGCAGCAGCTTGATGAACCGGACTCATGTTGTTGGGGCATGCCACCTGGCATTATGTCCTGACACGTTTCTCCAGACAGTCATGTGGGATGGATAAAAGGTCCAAGCTTTTAAAAATACAGAATATGCCCCAAACTTCATTATTTTATCTGTATTTTAATATCAGAAAAGTGGATGAATTACGGTATATCGGTACATCTGATCCACCGTTGTCAATGTACAGCAATGTACAGCTATAAATTTCATTTATAAAATTAATTGATTATATAGTTATTAATAGAAAAATCACAGCACTTTCCCTTACCATAACTTAAAAGAAAGTTGCCACAAACTTGACCATGCTGTCCACAAATCTGTCTGCGTGCACAAACGAGAAGCTGAGTATAACATATGTTTCAAAAAACCTGATCTGCACATCCAAACATAGACACAGTGTGAACAGGTGCTGAACCCAGAGTCGCCAACTCGTATATATTTAAGTAAATAGGGCAGCACACTGCAGCGCCAAAACATGCAAACTTGAAAACACAAAATTTGAACTGCATTACTGCACTGAAAATATGAAAAATGAGAGCTTTTAGCGCATAAAAATGGCCAATTTTATGTGTACCTCGTAGCCACGATAAGGCATCTCTCTTATACGAGGCCCTACGCTTGACCTACCTCTCTGAGAATAAACGTCTCCATCTGAATGGGTACATGCGAAACCTCTCCTTGGACTCAAATTCTCTCTCACTGTGGAGGGGTATTGGACCAACTATAATTAAAACACCTGAAGCTAGGAGGCGGGGAGTGCACGATCAGAAGGCTAGAGAATACATTTCAAAAAACCTGATCTGCACATCCAAACATAGACACAGTGTGAACAGGTGCTGAACCCAGAGTCAACTCGTATATATTTAAGTAAATAGGGCAGCACACTGCAGCGCCAAAACATACAAACTTGAAAACACAAAATTTGAACTGCATTACTGCACTGAAAATATGAAAAATGAGAGCTTTTAGCGCATAAAAATGGCCAATTTTATGTGTACCTCGTAGCCACGATAAGGCATCTCTCTTATACGAGGCCCTACGCTTGACCTACCTCTCTGAGAATAAACGTCTCCATCTGAATGGGTACATGTGAAACCTCTCCTTGGACTCAAATTCTCTCTCACTGTGGAGGGGTATTGGACCTATTATAATTAAAACACCTGAAGCTAGGAGGCGGGGAGTGCTTTTTTGTTTTCAAGTTTGCATGTTTTGGCGCTGCAGTGTGCTGCCCTATTTACTTAAATATATACGAGTTGGCGACTCTGGGTTCAGCACCTGTTCACACTGTGTCTATGTTTGGATGTGCAGATCAGGTTTTTTGAAATGTATTCTCTAGCCTTCTGATCGTGCACTCCCCGCCTCCTAGCTTCAGGTGTTTTAATTATAATAGGTCCAATACCCCTCCACAGTGAGAGAGAATTTGAGTCCAAGGAGAGGTTTCACATGTACCCATTCAGATGGAGACGTTTATTCTCAGAGAGGTAGGTCAAGCGTAGGGCCTCGTATAAGAGAGATGCCTTATCGTGGCTACGAGGTACACATAAAATTGGCCATTTTTATGCGCTAAAAGCTCTCATTTTTCATATTTTCAGTGCAGTAATGCAGTTCAAATTTTGTGTTTTCAAGTTTGCATGTTTTGGCGCTGCAGTGTGCTGCCCTATTTACTTGAGTATAACATATGGGCTTGTTGGAAAAGAGTCAGTATGTGTTTTATTCATTGAAATCTGTGGTGTTTGTATAGATTTCCCCACCACTTATGTATACAAACACCAGGATTTCAATTAATTACCGGTAATACACCGTTTAATAAACCTCTTTGTGTGAAAGATTTTCTCAATCTGATTAGCTCATCCAGCTCTTACCTCCTGCCTGCAGATCAGATACCATGTCCACATGACGGGTTCCCTATAAACGCTATGCATCCACCATAATACAACATGCCAGTTATATACATAATAATAATAATTTTTATTTATATAGCGCCAACATATTCCGCAGCACTTTACAATTAAGCGGGGACATGTACAGACAATAAATTCAGTATAAGTTTTAAGACAATTTAAACAGTGACATTAGGGGTGAGGTCCCTGCTCGCAAGCTTACAATCTACAAGGAAATGGGGGGACACAATAGGTGAAAAGTGCTTGTTATTTCTGGTCTGGCAATTATAATAAATAGGGATTTTCATATGAAGCTGCATGATCCGGTCATCAGCCCGTGTGTTTAAGTGCAATAGTTAAAGTGCAGTTATCGTGTGCATGGAGGGTGTGGAGACAGATGAATAGTAGGGTGCAGATTCACATGCAGATAAAATTTGGAAGGAGTGAACAGGACAAAGTTAGTTTACGGAGTAGTTGATGTGGTAGGCTTGTTTGAAGAGATGGGTTTTTAAAGCGCGCTTGAATAGGTCAGGGCTAGGTATCAGTCTGTTCGTCTGGGGAAGTGCATTCCAGAGAGCTGGCGCAGCACGAGAGAAGTCTTGGAGACGGGGGTGCGAGGTTCGGATTACGGGGGATGTTAGTCTTAGGTCATTTGTAGAACGGAGCGCACGTGTAGGGCGATAGACGGAGATGAGAGGAGATATAAGGCGGTGCAGAACTGTGGAGAGCTTTGTGGGTGAGAGAGATGAGTTTATACTGGATCCTGTAGCGAATGGGTAGCCAGTGTAATGACTGGCACAAGATGGAGGCATCGGTGAAGCGGCTGGACAGAAATATGACCCTGGCTGCCGCGTTCAAGATGGATTGGAGAGGAGAAAGTTTGGAAAGAGGGAGACTGATCAGAAGAGAGTTGCAGTAGTCCAGACGAGAATGAATAAGAACGACAGTAAGAGTCTTAGCAGTTTCAAAGGTGAGAAAAGGTCGGATTCTGAAGACGTTTTTAAGATGCAGGTGACAGGAGGAGTGAGTGATCGGATATAGGGGGTAAAGGAAAGTTCGGTGTCGAATATGACCCCAAGACAGCGGGCATGCTGTTTGGGAGTTATGGTTGAACCCTCCAGGGTAATTTCGATGTTGGGTAGAGTGAGTTTAGTAGAAGGGAGAAACACAAGTAGTTCAGTTTTGGAGAGATTTAGTTTCAGATAGAGGGAGGACATGATGTTAGAGACAGCAGACAGACAATCCTTGGTATTTTGAATTAGGGTAGGGGTGATGTCGGGGGAAGAAGTGTATAATTGGGTGTCGTCAGCATAGAGATGGTACTGGAACCCAAATCTGCTGATTTGGAGGGGGCCCAGGACTGAGCCCTGCGGAACCCCGATAGTAAGGGGATGAGGAGAGGAAGAGGAGCCAGCAAAAGATACAGTGAAGGAGCGGTCAGAGAGGTAGGAGGAGAACCAGGAGAGGGCTGTGTCCTTGAGGCCTATGGAGCAGAGCATGGTGAGAAGGAGCTGGTGATCCACAGTATCAAATACGGCAGATAGATCCAGAAGAATCAGCAGAGAGCAATGACCTTTGGATTTAGCTGTTGTTAGGTCATTAGAGACTTTAGTGAGGGCAGTTTCAGTGGAGTGTAAAGAGCGGAAACCAGATTGTAAGGGGTCAAGAAGAGAGTTTTCCGAGAGATAGCGGATTAGACGGGAGTGGACCAAGCGTTCCAGGAGTTTAGAGATGAAGGAAAGGTTAGAGACAGGTCTGTAGTTAGCCGTGCAGTTCTGGTCCAGGGATGGCTTTTTAAGTAAAGGGGTAATGATGGCATGTTTAAATGAGGAGGGAAATATGCCTGAGGAAAGAGAGGTTAAATATTTTAGTCAGGTGAGTGGTGACCACTGGTGACAGAGACTGCAGGAAAGGTGAAGGAATGGGGTCACTATTGCAGGTTGTAGGCCGGGCAGAAGCGAGGAGCTTGGAAACTTCTTCTGAAACAGGCTCAAAGATGTCTAATGAGCTTGAGGTGCGGCAGGGAAGGGGATCCAGGCACTGAGGAGATTGGGCTGAGATATCCTGATGGATGTGGTTGATTTTTTTCTAGGAAATGTGTCCAGATCCTCACCACTGAGATTGGAGATGGGGCCTGTACTTTAGGTTTCAGGAGGGAGTTTAAGGTTTCAAAAAGTCGTTTTGGGTTGTTGGAGAGTGAGGTGATGAGGGTGGTGAAGTAGGATTGTTTGGCCAGAGAAAGGGCAGAGTTATAGGTTTTGAGCATGAACTTATAGTGGATGAAGTCTTCTGCTAAGAGAGATTTTCTCCACTGCCGCTCTGCACACCTTGAGCAACGCTGAAGAAAGCGTGTTTGCATAGTGTGCCAGGGCTGCCGTTGTCTGTGTTGGGTCTTTCTGCGTGTAGAAGGTGCTGCTTCATCCAGGGCATTCTTAAGTGTAATATTGAAGTGTGACAATGCTAAGTCTGGACAGGAGAGTGAGGAGATGGGGGCTAAAGATGTGTGGAGGTTGTCCATAAGCTGCTGGGTATTAATGGTACGTGTATTCCGATAAATGTGGTAAGTGGGGGTGTCCCGGGTGAGGAGACAATTGTTGACAGAGAAGGAAAGAAGGTTGTGGTCCGAGAGCGGGAGAGTGGAGTTAGTAAAGTCGTGCAGCGATCCGGGACGGGAGAAAACCAGGTCCAGAGTATTCCCATCCTCATGCGTAGGAGAATTAGTAAACTGTGAGAGGTTGAATGAAGAGGTTAGAGAGAGAAGATGAGAGGCAGATTGGGAGAGGGGATCATTGATGGGGATGTTAAAGTCTCCCATGATGAGGGTGGGGATGTGACAGGATAGAAAGTGAGTAAGCCAGGTGGCAAAGTGGTCTAGAAACAGGCGGGAGGAGCCTGGAGGGCGATAAACAACCGCCACCCGCAAGTGGAAGGGCTTATAGAGTCTGACGGCGTGGACTTCAAAGGAAGGAAATGTAAGTGAGGGAACCGGGGGGGACAACCTGGAAAGCACATTGTGATGAAAGGAGTAAACCAACACCTCCACCCTGTCTGTTCTCAGGTCTGGTGGTATGTGAAAATTTCAGCCCACCAAACGAGAGAGCGGCAGCGGCGGTGGTGTCTGAGTGCTGGATCCAGGTTTCTGTAATAGCCAGAAGGTTAAGGGAATTAGAGAAGGGAAATACATAAACATGGAGTATACAAATAGCTGGACTTCTCCAAGTGGATCATGTCCCGATCAGGTTACAACAAAAAAAGCATGAAGGGTGATGAGGCCCATAGAAAAATAATCTGCTAAAAATTGCTACTTTGTGTGTACATTCATGTTGACAACTAATGCTTTTTCTGCACTCAACATAGCGAAGATGCCATTTAAAGATGTGTTATATCTGTGTTCAGTTCTTTGAATGGACCTTTAAATAGACCTGTCATGAAATCCATCATTTCTTTTAATGTTCCTGGATTATTTGCAATCAGTGCTGGAAATGTAAGATTACTATTTCTCTTACAGTTGGGAAGCGATCTTGGAGGTGGAATTGGAGGAAGCCCAGCGGTAAGATTGTGTTTGTTTTTTTTTTGTTTTTTTTTTTGTTTTGTTTTGTTTTTTTGTTTGTTTTTCTTAGTAGGAACAGCCCCAACGTTTTCTGACTCAATCAGAAAACTAAGAAATGAAAGATATTGTCTTATTGTTTGTATTCTAATTCTATTTGGGGCTTTTTACAGAATTGCAAAGAGCACAATTATGTGACTGTGCCCAAATGACTTTTCTGTTGGCATTTTCGCATAGCGGGGCTCAGCTGTAACAGATAAATGTTGTCTGGAGGGAGATGGCTTGTTTCAGATGTGCTTGTGTCCCAGTACAAAGCTGTCTGTCCGGTATTCTAAAGAGATGAAATTGTCAAATAAAGTTTGGAACAAAAATAGAAAAAAGTGGATATTCACGCACTAGATTAGATACAATTTTTGCGTTTTAGATATAATAGGGGAGATTTACGGCATCTGGTTATCACTTATGATTTTTTAGAAATCAATGAGAGCTGGGATAATGTGATTGTTTGCTTTGGTGACTGGCACACTTTTCCATGTACTAGTTTTGTAGAATCTCCTTCTCCCTATGTCTCTTTATCTAAACAGATGGACCTCATTCAGATGTCTTGATTTTCTTCCAGTTTTGCCTTTAACCATGAATATGCCCCGATAGCCTCACAAATAAAGAATAAACAGACTGAGATACACAAGGCCATGTTTTGTAGTGTGTTATGAAAGGAATAGCCTGGTTAAGACTATAAGTTATTTATCCACAGGATAGGTAATAAATCGCTGATTTACGGGGTTCTGACTGCTGGGACCCTCACTGATCAACACATCGGGGAACTTTTACTGCTGCCCTATTAATTCCTTCAGGGGTTGCAGTGCTCGGCAACCCCAGGGAACGTCTCAGGAGGATAGTTTCCTTTAGCGGTTTCTACTTTACAAAACTCGCTATTTTTGACCACCTCGAAAAACATTATCTGCTTCTAGCCTTATAAAGTAGTGTGCCATCTGTTACTAAGGGGTCGGCAAGGAATTCTAAATATCACTTACAATCCTAGAGTTAATTCACACACGTATTTACCTTTTACCAACAAAAGGAAACAATTAGTGAATAACTGAAAAATTGTGTTTGGTTACTAAATTTGCTAAAATAATTTTTGTCTTATCTTGTTAAATGAGTGTAATTGCAAAGCAAGCAACTTTCCAATTTACCTGTTATTTAAAATTCTCTCCATTTTCAAGAACTCCCTTTTTAAAGCACCACTTCAGTGGTTCTTCTGTTTTTTTTCTTCTGCAGCGTCTCCACTAATGTAAGTTCCTTGACCTTAGTAATAGACTTAGCAGCCGCCATCTTCAGCTCTTCTTTGCCCGTCTCCGGTCCCGCACCGCCATCTTGTGATCGCAACTTCTGACGGCCCGGAAGTCGGAGGTTACGGTCACAAGCTCTTAATGTTAGTCTATGAGACCCTCGTTCTGGCTCATAGAGTTGTGACTTCCAGGTCGCTGGAGCCATCTGATCTGGCAGGTCACAAATGGCTAGAGACCGCTTGGAGCAGAAGAAGATGGCGTCTAGTAAGTATCATACTGCGTGCAGGGAACTTACATTAGTGGCACCACTCCAGCATTAAAATAAAAAATAAACACTGGAGTGGTGCTTTAATTATTTTTATACTAATTTATTTTAATTCTTGAATTTTTCTAACCATTAATAGGGCTGTTGAAATGTCCACATCTTTTGTTCTCTTCCAGGTTGGACAGACCTTCATTCCTTCCTCTGTTCCCGCTACCTTTGCTCCATCTCCCACTCCAGCGGTGGTCAGTAGCGGTCTCAATGATTTGTTTGAACTTTCTACCGGTATAGGCATGGCTCCAGGAGGATTTGTTTCCCCAAAAGCTGTAAGTATTACTGAGCCCATTTTCTAGGGGTGTTGGTTCTATATAACATGCCTATGACGGCGTCTTCTATAAATCTTCCCAAAGCTTTTTCCTCCATAGCTCATTGATGCAAGGTACAATGTAGGGATTATTCTGTAATCTTTATTGTGGGTTTTCATGACTTTGTAACATTTTCTGTGATGGAGCACAGCTAGTATTTCAGTTGCAGACGATTAGCTATTCATCCCCCGCAGTGACGGTTAGTAAATGGACTCATTTTCCTCAATTACCTGCAGTTGTTAGGAGCCCCGTTAAAGTATTGACAGTAATCAGAAAGGCCACTTCCACCAGACAATATGCAGGCACGTCTTTCCTATTAGGAGGGTCTGCGTCTTGAAGACCAACCAGGACTTATGTAAAAATTATCTTCTTCTGTCTCCAGGGTTTTGCTACCACATCTGATAGTAGCACGATGTAGTCAGAGACTTTGATTCAGGCGATGTATCACTTACTGGGCTCATTGCTGCAGTATAAAATCCCTGTTTTCTCTACTGCAGATTTACCACTTCTCTGAATCCTGAGCCCTGTATAACCCCACCCACAACACTGATTGACAGCTTTATGCGTACACTGTGCATAGGCAGAAAGCTGCCAATCAGTGGTGGGGGCAGGGTTATACTGAGCTCATGAATATAGAGGGACTACATGGCAGCAGGTTTACTAGTGCTATACTGATAAAACCGTAATCTTATCAGCTGGAAATAATCAAAACTATAGCAAACCGGCCCAGTAAGTGACCCATTGCCTGTTTGGTAATCCCTGCATGTGTTGCGGGTGTGAGAGCAGTGAGACATGCAGCCGCGGGGACTCGTACATACTATTCGAGCGCGCCAAAGTCACTCGGTGAGCATGCTGAGATAACACCGTATCCAAGCACGTAATCTCATCCTTATCAAGCACATGTTAATTGGACAGTAATATGGTCAGTGGTGGGGTACTGATAGGAAGGGAAAAGGGTCATTTAGGTTTCTACTAATAAAGGTCTGTGAATCCCTTTTTGGCATAAAGAAAAATGATTGACTTGGATGAAACCCCTACTAATGATCATTGATCCTACATTACCAAATGTAGTGCGTTATGGTATTATAACCATGAAAACATTTGAGTATAAAGTCCACCCCAATTAATTTCCTTTCTCCTATTCATTTTGTGATGAAATGCATAAAATGACTAATGCGCCGTAGAGCTCATCCGTTTCCCACATTCTGCGTCCCCCAAGCCTGGAAAGCAGGACCACTGACCTTGCCCCCTTGCTAAAAGTTCCTGAACACGTTACTAGTAATTTAGATTTTAATGTACTTGACCTATAACCTTAAAAATGAGTCTATTGCCAGAAATCAGGTCCTGCTGTTGCTAACATTTTGACTTTTTGCTCTCTAGGGTGAACTCTCCATGTAATAAGTACGTTGTGCAATTCCTGATAAATGCATTTGGTAGAGCAAACATTGAGTCAGTTTGTTAATTGGGTAATGTAGTGGTAATTCTCATGTGTGCCCGTTACTAGGTTTGGCTGCCTGCTGTGAAAGCGAAGGGGCTGGAGATCTCGGGCACGTTTTCCCACAGGCAGGGGCACATTTACATGGACATGAATTTCACCAACAAGGCCCTGCAACATATGACTGACTTTGCCATCCAGTTTAACAAGAATAGGTAAGATGAGATTTCTGAATATTCCTACACAGTGAAACGTGTCAATATTTGTGTAGTGTCTTTTTTTTTTTTCTTTACATGAAAAGGTCCAGGTTAAAAAATAAATAGTTCAATGTTCTTAAGTTACTAATATACCGTACTTCGCTTTTGAAAGGTGCTTCAACCTTCAGCTCCAGAGCTCCAGTCCAGCTGATCCTCTTCCAGTTTTCATCTGATGCTGTAAATAGGCTGGCTGAATGCTAATCTCCATAGCTAAGCCATCTCCCTTATCTGTCTGTAGTATACATCTGCTATAACAGGGAAGGGTGGTGGCTTAGCTATTCAAGTGAGTAGTCAGTCAGCCCCGTCTCTCACATGAAAGCATCGGAAACTGTGCCTTTTGTTGAGCACAGAATAAAGCTGTTTGGAGAACTTGCCATACTCATTTTATGGCATTATCCCATAGACCACCTGTTTACAGAATAAATGTATTATTGCAGGAGCTCTGACCACTGAGCACCCCATCTATTGTATGTAACACAGCGTCATACGCAGCATGAATAGTAAAAAGTTTGTCACACAGGGTTAATAGCTGCGTTAATGGAGTGCGTTACACCGCGGCATAACGCGGTCCGTTAACGCTGCCATTAACCCTGTGTGAGGGCTGACTGAAGGGGAATATGGAGCGGGCACTGACTGTGGGAAGGAAGGAGCGGCCATTTTGCTGCCGGACTCTGTCTGTCGCTGATTGGTCATGGCTGTTTTGCCACGACCAATCAGCGACTTAGATTTCCTTGACAGACAGATGCCACGACCAATGAATACTCGTGACAGACAGACAGAAGTGACCCTTAGACAATTATATATATATATATATATATATATATATATATATATATATATATATATATATATATATATATATATATATATATTTATATATATATTCCTCTGTGTTAATTTTTGACCACATGAAAGTTAATGTTTAACCTCCTGAGTGCCCGCAGCAGATGTTTCAAATCAAGCACGTCACTCTGTGGTAGTAACTCAAAAATGTCAACATAGTTCAGTGATTCTTGTTTGTTTTTCCATGACCTTTTTTTTTTTTTTACTAATTTTGTAACTGGCAAATTTAGGTCCATCTATTTTATGATTATATGTCAAAATATTAAAAGTTAGACGAAAAGTTCTTTTTAAAAAAAAAAATGATGCTTTTAAACTTTTTTGAATGTGTATATTCTTAAACTAGATAGTTTTGCTACAATAACTTAATAAATAACATTTACTCCGTCTGCTTTGTCACTATAATTTTTCCAGTGTCAGGTTATTTTGATAGGATGTTAGAATGATTAAACATTTTGCAGCAATTCTTCTTTTTTTTCAAAGAACTTTACAAAACATATTCAGTTGTATAGTGACTTTAAGGCACCTGTATATTGGACAACCCCCCAAATTAATGATTTTAACCCCTTCATGACCTTGGGATTTTTCGTTTTTCCGTGTTTGTTTTTCACTCCCCTCCTTCCCAGAGCCATAACTTTTTTATTTTTCCGTCAATTTGGCCATGTGAGGGCTTATTTTTTGTGGGACGAGTTGTACTTTTGATTGATATCATTGGTTTTAGCATGTCGTGTACTAGAAAACGGGAAAAAAAATTCCAAGTGCGGTGAAATTGCAAAAACAGTGCAGTCCCACACTTGTTTTTTGTTTGGCTTTTTTGCTAGGTTCACTAAATGCTAAAACTGACCTGCCATTATGATTCTCCAGGTCAGTACGAGTTCATAGACACCTAAATTGCGCCATTTTCCGATACTCGTAGCGTCTCCATTTTTCATGATCTGGGGTCGGTTGAGGGCTTATTTTTTGGGTGCTGAGATGACGTTTTTAGTGATAGCATTTTGGTGCAGATACGTTCTTTTGATCGCCCGTTATTGCATTTTAATGCAATGTCGCGGCGACCAAAAAAACATAATTCTGGCGTTTCGAATTTTTTTCTCGCTACACCGTTTAGTGATCAGGTTAATGCTTTTTTTTAATTGATAGATCGCGCGATTCTGAATGCGGTGATACCAAATATGTGTAGATTTGCTTTTTTTTTTTTTATTGATTTATTTTGATTGGGGCGAAAGGGGGGTGATTTAAACTTTTATATATTTTTTTATTTTTTTTTTTCACAATTTTTTTTACTTTTTTTTTAAACTTTTGCCATGCTTCAATAGCCTCCATGGGAGGCTAGAAGCAGGCACAGCACGATCGCCTCTGCTACATAGCAGCGATCTTATGTTCGCTGCTATGTAGCTGAAAATCAGGTGTGCTGTGAGCGCCGACCACAGGGTGGCGCTCACAGCTACCGGCGATCAGTAACCATAGAGGTCTTAAGGACCTCTATGGTTACAATGGAGAAGCATCGCCGACCTCCGATCATGTGACGGGGGCTGGCGATGCCGTCATTTCCGGCCGCCCGGCCGGATGCGGTAGTTAAATGCCGCTGTCTGCGTTTGACAGCGGCATTTAACTAGTTAATAGGTGCGGGCAGATCGCGATTCTGCCCGTGCCTATTATGGGCACATGTCAGCTGTTCAAAACAGCTGACATGTCCCAGCTTTGATGCGGCCTCACCGCCGGAGCCCGCATCAAAGCGGGGCTTCTGACCTCGGACGTACTATCCCGTCCGAGGTCTGAAAGGGGTTAAAAACTGCACCCTTCCAAAAAATCAAAACTGCTGTCAGTTAACCCTTCAGGTGCTTCATAGTAAATGACACAAACTCTACTAAATGGAATGAAAAAAAAATATTTTTTCAACTAAAATATTGCTAACATTATACTTGTCCACAGTATCTGGCAGAAACAGAGGCCAATATTTGACCTCGAATTTCCATGGCAACCATGGAGACCACACGGTTGTGATGTCAGGATGCCGGTATAGGGGGAAAAAAAAGAAAAGGCCCGACAAGGTGTCTGTAATCTTTAAGCAAGTAATTTGTAAACTACCGGCCACACATATAAGCTGGTGATGATGTGATTTTTCTGTTTGATTTCAGGCCCCTTCTAATTTGCTTAGATATTGGTGTTACACCGGAAATTTTGACACCTAGACGAGTTGTCCTCAGCTCTTCTGCCATATTGACCCGTTTCCTTCTGTCATGGTTGGATTCTTATCAGTTACATATTATAGATAGACAGGACCTATCAAGATCATCTTCCTTGATCCTTCTGAAAACCCAACATCTGTAGGGGATGGAAGAGTATGCTCCAATAAATTTTTGCGGAGAAATCCATCCGATTAGCTTCATTCTAAGGATGGGTGCTGCCACAGTTGTTTGGATGCCGATCTTTTGCTGCCACTTTTTGAAGTCTAGTTTGATAATTTTAGGCAAATATTTCTCCACACGAGGCAAAGATTTTCTTGCGTGCAAAATCCAGTTGACTGAATAAGCTATAGAACTATGTTTCTGTTGCAATCCACTCAGAACCAGATGCTAATAAATGATTTTTCTCTTTTTATTGCAGCTTTGGAGTCATTCCTAGTGCCCCATTGGCTATACATACACCCCTCATGCCAAACCAAAGCATTGACATTTCCCTTCCTTTAAATACTCTGGGACCGGTCATGAAAATGGAGCCACTTAACAACCTCCAGGTAAATAATGGCAGAGTTGTTTTGTTTTTTTGCTAGTGATACATATTTTGCCCTGGCATGTGATTTCAGTGTTACTTCTGGCTTTTGTGTTACTATAGAAATAAGGAGCCAGCTAACAGCAGACGTTGTGGGCATAGACAACAATAAGAAAATGTTGTACGTGTCCAAAGATGGGACTCGTACCCATTAAAGCATATTTACTGATTGAAACCGCATCTCCGCTGGGAGTGCTGGATCATGTATTCCCAGTGAGCCATCTGCTCGCCCTATTCATTCCTAGCAATGTATCTGGAAAAATCAATTAGTTTGTACCACCCAAGCCAGACATGTCATTACTGACTGCCATCTCCTACATCACTGTTCTGCTCCCTTTTCCCTTGTGGCAACTTTCCAGATTGGTGGCACAAATGCAGGTGGCAATGTGCCCTAGATTCACATCCCAATCTGTGACAATATTAATTTTCTTCTTGTGATCACATTTCTGGATTGCATCTTTAAAGTACTTAGCGTTGTGTGTCATTTTCCTTATTACTGTCCTGCTATGTGATTGCTTTGGCTGGGTTTTACTTTATTATACCAGCTGATCTTTTTAACCTTGTGGATCTAACTTAGTAAACCTTTACTTTTATGGTTATTGAGTCTCTCTTGACAGAAAAGTTTGCAATAAAGCTGTATGGTTCTGTCTAGAAAAAACACTGTCAGCTTTTCGGTTAATATGGATAGAATTAGACATGGGCACTGACATATTTTACACTATTCGGTGCCCTTGGTAGGACGTTGCTTCCCCCAGACTAGTCTAACCTTAGTACCTGTAATCACGCCCGTCGGCTTTGAATTACCTTTTCCCAACTTACACCGCTGCAAATCTTCCATGCTTGAGCTATGTCCTCTCGATGTGTCCCTTCCTGACCATGCGCAGTAAAGCCTGGAGTTTGCGCTAGGCTTCATCAGTGCACTTCACGTGTCCAGTGATCATTACTAAGGCATTGTCAGAAAGGACATTGTGTGCATGCACAAGACTTGCAGTTGTGCTGGAATGACTTGAGCTCCAGGGAAGGACATTGGTCATGCCCAGGCGGCAGGATTATAGGGACCGAGGGAGGAAAAGTGACTCCTCACTGGACTAGTTCTAGCTCATTTGAAAAAGGTTAAAGAAAAGTTGTTTGTTTTTGAGCACATAGGTTGGCCTAGAACATCAAGGACATTAGTAGAATGCGGAAAGAGTGATCTTAAAGTGTTTTGATGGAGGCTTAGGGGACTTTTAAACTACACTACTCACAAAAAGTTAGTTATATTTGGGCTTTTGGGTGAAATTTCAGATTTTCAAACTTAATGGGACCTTCTCTAAACTTTTGAATGCACATGTACAACTGTTCAATGTTTCATTTCGTTTTGCACAACTTTCTGTTCTTGAACAAGGAGCTTAATGGCAAAATTCAAAACAGTTGTTTGCTCCATGAATTGGCCAATCGTGCTGTTCACATTTTTAGATCAAGAGACCAAGACGACACCTTTTAATCAACAGTACCTTGCCATTGCGAGGCTTCAAGCAGGATGCTCTCAGATGGAAGTGGCCACTGAAGTTAGAGTATCAGCAGGTTGCAACAGATACAGAGATGGAAAGAGTCACAGAAAGGTAGAGAAGTGGATTTCCTTTGGCCACATGCCACTGTGATGCCGTCTTCATTATGGACCCTTTGAAACCAGGCACATTTAAGGGAGTTGAGAGGCACCAAATGTCATTTCGGACCGTTCAAAACCATTTACATTCACGTCCTCTGAGTGCTAGGGTACCTGCAAGGGTATCTGACCACACCACCATGCACAGGCATAATCGTATTGCACAGGCTAAAAAGTATCTATCTATGCTGGATGAGGGACAAGTTGGCCTCAGTGGCGTTCACTGATGAAAGTCGATTCACGCTGAGCAGAAATTATGGCCCCCAACTATGTTGAAGTCAAGGAGAGCACTATGCATCATCCACTGTTGTCACCAGCCTTTGGTGGTGGTGGTTGTGTTAGTCTGGGCATGTGTGTCTTGTCAATACAGAACTGCCCTACACTTTGTGAATGGTACAATGGCAAGCCCCTGCTACTTAAATAACCTCATTAATCCTGTCACTGTGCCTCTGCACAAACAACACAGGCCTAATTTTATCTTCATGGTTGACAGTGCTCCATCTCATTGAGGTTGCCTCATTATAGAACGACTGCTGGTTAATGGGATACCTCAAATGGCGTGGCCTGCACTTTTTCCAGACCTGAATCACATAGGGATCCTATGGGATCAGCTGATTCTTTGTGTAGAGGCTTGTAATTCTGTACACCAAAACCTCAATGACTTAATGGCCGCCCTTCAAGAAGTGTCGAATGCGATGTCTCAGCAGACAATAACTCAACTTGTGAACAGCATGACTCGTTGTCGTAAAGTTGTAATTGATACTGAAGGCCACACGACTAGTTATTGAGACATTGACATTTTTTCGTTGGGGTATACCCATCACTGTTATGGCTTTTGTTTCAATAAATTGTTTGAGATGAGGAAATCGCCATTGCATGCTTCTACTTAAATGCCTTACTTTTCATGGTAAAATATCAGTATAGTGTGAAGCTTTTTTGTTTTCCATATAGTTCGCCCGAAAAACAAATACCACTAACTTTTTGAGATTAGTGTGATCGCAATTGGTTTATAAATTCACTTACTTTACTGAAACGGATGAGATGGGAATTGACTACTGGAGGTGGGACACCTGAAACAATTGAGAAGGGTTGACTTACATTTTGGTTTTCTTTTTAACTTCCTTAAATGAATGTGAGGTGCAGAATTGTGTTATCCTGCGTTTGCTTACAAAACAAGTCATTTTATCAAAGTAAAGTTGCTGAATTCCCACCATTTTATATTTGAGATGAGTGAATCAATCTGAAGGACCAGGTTAGAATTCCGTAGCTGCTGGGTTGGAGCTTTGTGACAAGCCTCCTATGTGCCAGCATCCATGACTCTTCTATTGATTGGCCGGTCTGGAGCGATATAATCATTACGGTGTGATGCATATATGACCTTGCACCAGTCCGGCTTTTTAAAAGAGGAGGCTCTGATTCCGGTATGTGTAACAGGAAAGTTTGCCCGGCTCTCGTCCACTGGCCACAGACTGCTGACCTGGCCGCTGGACTAGAGACCTATGTTATTCGCTCATGTCTAATTAATATGATCACATCACTGAAGTCAACTGAATAAACATAGTAACTAATCAAAATATATTCTTCCAGCATCATAACTCTTAGGAATAGCACCCAGTCAATTGGTTGTATTCTTGTAGAGTTTGCTTCGGCAGCCTGGCAATGACATGGGGACATTCAGAGCACCGAGACATGTTCATTAATGTGACAGCAGTGCAGATAGTGAGACAACAGTACGTCCCCCCTCCACCCACAGAGCGGTTAGCTGTAGGACATGTCCTTCCACCAGCACGCCACACATTAGTTTTACATACCCGAATATCAATAATTGTATGCGCTTTCTATTCCTTGTGACATAATGTAACCCTTTGTGAAAGTTTGGCAGCCCTGTGCCTCAGAAAAGTAATGCAGTAATACAGGTCTGCAGAAGGGTTTCCAAGCTTATTTTAATATATTGTATTATTTTTTACCAAATAACTAAAATACATTATATGTCTTCCCTTTTCATAAATACATTCTGGACTAATGGCTCTAAAGCTAGGATTAAATATGCATCTGAGGTTCTGTTAGGGGACTCCGTCACAGATAATCATGTATCTTTTTTTTTTTGTGTGTAAGATGTTGACTACTATAAGATACACCCAAAGCAACCCATTACATCCAAGAGATTCATTGGGCACTCATGTGATGGATCCAGCGCTGCCACCCTTTTCATTTTTCGTTCCGATCATGGAACATAAAAAAACCCAAAACAAATGTGAGCGCAGCTGCAAATCTAGCCTAATCCACTCCCATCGGTAATAACTTGAAAGGGCCTACAATTATTTATAGCGCAGCATATAAGTACAGATGTCACTTCTGTTCACCCGCTTGAAAGAATGATTCAGAAACCGCCAAGTAGAGCTGAAGGGTTAATGGATGTTATGACCCCTTCAGATCAGCTGTGGGATCTCGGATGCCAGGGTCACAAGGCTAGTTGTAAATCTAGCAAGTTAATTCTTGGTTCTCACTCTTGTGTGTGATAGGTGGCTGTGAAAAACAACATTGATGTTTTCTACTTCAGCTGTCTCATCCCGCTACACGTCCTCTTTGTGGAAGATGGCAAAATGGGTAAGAGAACAATTTTTCACGCAAGACACCCTACTGGAGTCTGGGTCACATGTCATTAAAATGAATACAATTATTCTTCTGGTTCATAGGATTTAACATTTTCTATCTTGTACCCGTCTTCATGCCGGATGAATCGGTACTGTGCACATGAGCATTGACTACGCTGATAATATAATCTGCTGACTACTCATCCAGCACAGAGCAATCTGTGTGCTCGCACTAGCACTACACACAAATCTAATACCCTTACCCTTGAGTATCATGGAAGCTTCTAGTTATGTAACTTTCAGGTTTATGTTGCTCATTACCATTGATTATGCTCATGGCGATCATCGTAATCCACCGTTATGCTTTCACCCTTTAGAGAGACAAGTCTTCCTGGCCACGTGGAAGGATATTCCTAATGAGAATGAACTGCAGTTCCAAATCAAAGAATGCCACCTGAATGCAGGTTAGTTGGGATCATCTGTTTTGTATTTTACGTGGTCTACTGGGGTCTGGCGCCTATTGTAGCAGATCTCTGAGGGTCCCAATAAACAATCCCTTTATGGACGAACACGTACAAGTTTCATAGGTTATGTTGGCCACTTTTATCAGTTTCGAAGACTATTTAATAGCATAATACTTCAATGTACTGGTGCTGCAAAAGAAAAAAAGGGAAATTACTGATCAGTGCGTCAGCCTATTCAGTATTAGACGTGTGTACACACTTCTGTAGTAATAAAAGTAATATGTGCTAAAAAGTCCTAGATTACTTTATTGAGCATAGCTGCATTGTTGCCAGGAAATAGGTGGTGTCATGGTTCATGTTTCCATTTCCCTTGATGGGCATAATTGTCTGATGTATTGTATAAGTATACCCAATAAAATGAACCCTGAAACGTAGTCCGTTTGCGCTGTCAGGATCTGTTACTAGATCAAATACCGCCATCAGTCAGTGGCGAGGGTGCAGTTACAGCCGTTACTCACGATGTACTGAGCGGTGACTGAAGCTGTGCCGGCGGTTCTTCCATGACTGAAAGCCAGAGGCTGTCAGGAGGAATAAAGTCCTCTTCCTCCCAGTGGAGGGGCTTACAGGGTGATGGCTGAGCACCTTACGGAATGCCATCAGCCTACAGATTAACACCATTTCTGCAAGTTAGTCATGACAGTTAGTGACAGGTTTAACGTGGTTATCACAGATTGTGTCATTAGTGGAGTAATCCACACATTGAAAGTTATCAGCTATCCATAGTATAGGTGATAACATTCTGATCTACAGGGTCTGACCACTGAGCTCCCCCCACCAATCCCAAGAACGGGGCTCTGAAATGCCACATTGTAATGGAGTGGTACCCATGCATATGCACCACCACTCCATTCATTCTGTATGGAATTATCAGAGAAAGCTGGGTAGTCCGGACCCCCACTGTAAGTCATCACCTTCCTAAGGTGGGTAACAGAGAAAATCCATCTCCTCACAGTTCACATCGAGATCCTGAATTCAGACTCTGGCTTGGAATGTATTCACATCAGAAAAAATAAGTTGTCCAATACAAGAAAGAAAAGCCAATCCAATCTTTCTTCAAGTCTGATTCCAATAAAAATGTAGTCCAGGGCTTAGTTATAGAAAACCAATAGAGCCGTATGCAGATTCCGAGCGCTACATGTGCGTTTAGTTCTAACATGACAAGCTATGACTAAGAGCACGTGTAAATGCGTAAGCTGCTGTATTGATTTCCTACAACTTATCCCTGGACTACATTTTTATTGGAGTCCGACTTGAAAGAAAATCAATAAAGCAAAGAATTCTACCAATCCAAAAATTAGTAAGCAGCAAGGTAGATATGGTACCAAATTAATTAAAATTTAGCTTTTAATAATAATGTTTAAAAACCTTATAGACAAGAACAACAGGACAAACATAAATTACAAAAACTACAACTGATACTATATATACACCTAGGCTATATGTCTGCTCCTCATAGGTGTATCCAAAACTACTCAAATGCACTTCAGAGTCACCGGACTCATAGACACTTACAATTTGAGCAATAGTAAAGCATTGACCTTTGGCGTCATGCAGCTATTCATCTATATTCTCAACAACCAGCACAGTCTAGGTATAATGAATAGGTATCACATAATACATGACAGCCATAAACCTAAAAGGACATATGCTGAGGTATTGGAACAGTCTCACCCAGATAGTGTGCGTTGATTTCACCTGGTCTCTCACGGATGGTTCCACACTGATGCCTCAAATCGATCCCAAAAAAATGTGGGAAAACAGGTATAACTCAGCCCCCGTACAATTAAAGACCCACTATTGGAATATAAGTGCATCAGAATTTTTATCCCCGTGGCCTCCCAACGTGTTTCATTTTTTCAAATCATCAGGGGAGGAAGGTTAAATAAATAAGTTGCCAATTTGGGGAAGAGGGGAGATGTTTCCCTCACAAGGGATAAACAACCTCCTTGTTCAATATCAGGATGCGGTCATCCCGCAGGATGATATTGAACAAGGAGGTTTCTACATAGAGTAGGGAAAAGTGAAGAATTAGCTGGGTAGAAAGGCAAAATGAGAAATTGTAAGTACACAATATTATAAAATATGATGACTGCAATATATTGAAAGGATAAATACTTTGATGTGAGTGCTTCTTTAAGAAAAAAACATTTGTAGGTATGGTCAAGAGTAGATGGAACAGTTCTGGACCCATTTCTGCTTCATGACCAGTAACAAACCTAACTATTATCTTTACAACACTCCAGAAGGGTTGTAGAGCTGAGCCATAAAATATGTAAGAAAAAAGCCCTCATAGCTCCTATACCTCCAACACTGTGGGCTGATCAAATGGAACATTCTGTTCAGTTTTGCTTATATCTTATCTTATCTGATGAATATTTTGTAATTTGCTTCTAGTAAACATGAACTTATAGAAGACTTATGGGCCATAAATGAAACCTTTTCCCTTAAAACGACAGGGAGATGTCCAAATCATCTTCCATTGGGACATAAATCTAGGAGGTGATTGATCCGGGGGACGAACAAGAAGAGAAAAAATGATTTAGATATCATGTGACAAATTGTACCCTCGCCTGTCCAAAAGATCTCCAACTTCCTTACTTGCTGTTTCATGATGGTAAAGTGGACCAAGAAGCCCCACATATGCCAATTTAAAGGGAGGCTGTTAGGTCTTGTATGCAGTCCAATCTATGGGCAGCATGACATAGAGAAGAAACTGCTAAGAGTAATATATAGGTTTGTTGGAAAACAGTCAGTATAACTTATATTTTTTTCGTTTCAAACCCCTGCTATTTGTAGACATATCAGTCCAGTGGGCGGTCCTACTCAGTGATTGGCAGCTAACTCCGCGCACAGTCCTACAGTGCCCGCCCATTGGACTTGTATGTATGTATGTATGTATGTATGTATGTATGTACGTATGCAAACACCAGGGTTTTCAATGACTAAAGCACAAGTTATATTGAATATTTTCCCTCAAAAAATATATAACAATTTGATCAGCTTCTCCTGCTCTAGTACATTCTGCCTGCAGAGCAGATAACCTTTTCAGCCTGACATGTTCTTTTTGGACTCCAATGCATTGTCTTTGCTCCAGCAACTTGAGTAAACAAATGTTCTCTTTGGGTCAGTTTATATGAGAAAAAAAGACCCGATTTTCATCAGTGTGTGGTCAATGAGTCAGTTTTTACCGTCTGTTTCATCAGGGTTTTTTGTCAAAAATATAATGATGGTGGTTTCTCAAGCTTCTCTTATCAGCCAGTAAAGGTTGGATTGCACTAGGGTTACACCTAAGCTGCCATCAGCCCGCTTTTTGCTTACTTTCAATGTCACTGCAACCATAATTTGAGTGATTGATGGAGTTTGATTCACATATCACAGAATAGGATGTGCTTTTTGAGGGTAATGGATACTTGTTCGATCTGAATAAGGTCCTTAGGCTGAACTAAGTTTGATTTCCGGGTGGCCTCCAGTCATCTATATATATGAGGTATCGTGATTACTCGCTAATCCCGCCCCTGCACAGTAGCTCCTCCCACACCACATTACCACACACATTAACGCCCCCACCACATTACCACACATATTCCCGCCCCCTACCCCATTACCACACACAATCCGCACATCACCACGCACAATCCCGCCCCCCCACCACATCACCACACATAATCCCGCCCGCCCACCACATCACCACACACAATCCCGCCCCCCCACCACATCACCACACACAATCCCGCCCACCACATCACCACACATAATCCCGCCCACCACATCACCACACATAATCCCGCCCCCCACCCCATTACCACACACAATCCCGCCCCCCACCCCATTACCACACAATCCCGCCCCCCACCCCATTACCACACAATCCCGCCCCCCACCCCATTACCACACATAATCCCGCCCCACCACCACATCACCACACATAATCCCGCCCCACCACCACGTCACCACACATAATCCCGCCCCACCACCACGTCACCACACATAATCCTACCCCCCCACCACGTCACCACACATGATCCCGCCCCCCAAACACATCACCACACATAATCCCGGCCCCCAACACATCACCACACACAATCCCGCCCCCCACATCATCACACATAATCCCACCCACCACATCACACATAATCCCACCCTCCCACCACATCACACATAATCCTACCCACCACATCACATATAATCCCACCACATCACCACACATAATCCCGCCCGCCTACCACATCACCACACACAATCCCGCCCCCAACACATCACCACACATAATCCCGCCCCCCCACATTGCCACACATAATACCACCCTCCCTCCCCCCCCACATTACCACACGAGGCTCCGTCCCCACACATTACCACACGGGGCTCCGTCACCACACATTACCACACGAGGCTCCGTTCCCCCACATTACCACATGAGGCTGCGTCCCCGCACATTACCACACGAGGCTGTGTCCCCGCACATTACCACACGAGGCTGCGTCCCCGCACATTACCACACGATGCTCCGTCCCCGCACATTACCACACGAGGCTGCGTCCCCGCACATTACCACACGAGGCTGCGTCCCCGCACATTACCACACGAGGCTGCGTCCCCGCACATTACCACACGAGGCTGCGTCCCCGCACATTACCACACGAGGCTGCGTCCCCGCACATTACCACACGAGGCTGCGTTCCCGCACATTACCACACGAGGCTGCGTCCCCGCACATTACCACACGAGGCTGGGTCCCCGCACATTACCACACAAGGCTCCGTCCCTGCACATTACCACACGAGGCTCCGTCCTCACACATTACCTGCGTAAGCGCTATTGAATGTTGTCATTATTTACTTTAGTTTAATCACCAGCAGCGTTAATTAGATAGCAATGAGCTTGCCGAGCGTTAGCTGGCTGGAAACAGCTAGTATAATTATAAGCATCCTGTCCTAGTGCCTTTCTCCTCGGTGCTTGATAAGGAACACTTTTTGTAATGAAAAGTTTTTCCGCTTTCCTAATATACTTCAAAATGTCTTGCAAGCGGTGGCCTAGAATACCTTTTCAGCTTCGGTTTGTGAACAGAAACCAGAAATCTTCAAAAACGCTGATGGAATGATAAATTACATTTGGAATTTGCTGATATTTACATTATAAACTGATTGCATAAAGCCGAAACTGATTTACATAAAGCACCACTCCATTGTCTTATTTTTTTTTATGCCACTGGTTAGGTGTCGGTTATGTAGTTTTAGTGTGTTTAGTAAAACGCTTACCGATCGCCATCTTCTGCCGTTTCCAGCGCTGCTCCTGTCCTCTTCACCACTTGACCACAGTTGTGACTGGCCGGATTATTCTGGTGTTTGCCTGGCGGACGGGAAGTTACTTCTCAAAATAAGTCTGAGTCCTAAAGGTACCGTCACACTGAACGATATCGTTAACGATATCGTTGCTTTTTGTGACGTAGCAACGATATCGTTAACGAAATCGTTGTGTGACAGCGACCAACGATCAGGTCCCTGCTGGGAGATCGTTGGTCGCTGGGGAAAGTCCAGCACTTTATTTTGTCGCTGGCTCTCCCGCTGACATCGCTGAATCGGCGTGTGTGACACCGATTCAGCGATGTCGTCACTGGTAACCAGGGTAAATATCTGGTGAGCAGTCAGTGCGGGAAGCTGAAGGCGAGGGACATGACCAGACACCGGGAATGTAAGTATGAAGTGTTTGTTTTTTTACATTTACAACGGTAACCAGGATAAACATTGGGTTACTAAGCGTGGCCCTGCGCTTAGTAACCCGATGTTTACCCTGGTTACCCGGGGACTTCGGGATCGTTGGTTGCTGGAGAGCTGTATGTGTGACAGCTCTCCAGCGACCAAACAGCGACGCTGCAGCGATCGACATCGTTGTCGGTATCGCTGCAGCGTCGCTTAGTGTGACGGTACCTTTAGAACGAGACTTTAATAGACTTACACTAAGAGATATAATAACTGTTGGCAGTGGCTTCTGGCTCGTCAGAGAAGAAGTCAAAAGATGGCGAAGAGGGATCTGAGTGGCACTGGAAAGAGTAGAAGACTGAGACCGATAATCATTTTACTAAACACAGAACATTACTGATATTGATCCGGTGGTGAAATAATAATAACCCAACGGAGTGGTACTTTCTTGATTTGATTGTTCATATTATGTATTTCTACAATATTGGTTAATTTGAACTCCTATCAGTATTTATCGCTGGCTTTTCGGGTCTCTATTTGTGTCTTTTTTACTGCTCCTATTGCAGGCTAAATTAGCTTTTTTTTTCTTAGTTGTTGGATTAAAATCCTATTCTTGCTTTTACAAGTCTTTTGATGTTTCCCACCATCTTTTGTGTCCTTCTGCATCTTTGCATCGTCTCCCCTGCAACATGATGAAGAATAGAGCGAAAGCCTGGTAGCTGATTCCAGTTGAGCGGCTCCGCTCGGAGAGAGAATGCGCGATGCCAGCTAAAAATAGCACAGGTCATGTGACAATCTCCTGGCATTATATCCGCGAAGAGTTATTAACCCATGGACTCCCCCGCCGCAGGATTCTAAAGCGCAGAACAAAGGCTGGCACAGCAGTGCAGGGCTTGCGGTGTCGGGAGGCTGCACACAATGGCTTTCTCTTTACAGGATCAATTTCTGTGGCTGCAAAGCTATGAATGAAATGTCTCTGCAGCAGGGGCATGCCAGGTCCTGGTAACTACGCCGCTCTTTGGGCATTGCACACTTGGTGCTTGTTGATTTAAAGCCAACCTGGACCAGGCCATTGAGGTCAGATAGCTGTCAGCTGTCATTAGATCTTTGCCCAGAAGAATATAATGAAAGCTGCCTAGAAAAATGGGGTGAAAGGCTCCTTACGTATAAGCCATGTGTGCAAAAATATCAGCTCCGCTCTTTTATTGTACAGATGGCCGATACGGGCAATTAGACCCTTGTTTGTGTTCTTACAAAGCTTCCTTATGAACACTTCTTGCTGTGTACCTGCTTTGCGGATGGTGTTAAATATTCGTTTATACATGGGTTTCATTGCCTTCCTGAACCAAGCTGACGTGCACATGGCATCACAAGCGTTTGATTATTTAGTCGGCTGCATCTTCTGTCACGGAAAAGCTGCGCCCTATCCACATCTGTATAGCTGTGTTATAAGTGGGTCACCATTCCGAAAACATTGCTGAGTGCAAGATTACAAAATGACAATGTATGAGAAGGGACATTTAGTACAAGAACGCCAGATTGTTAGTACACAGTTTTAACAAAATCTGCACATAAAGATAGAGATATTGCGATTAGATCTACAGTGTAATAATGGAAATGGGAAGAAACCTGTGATCTGATTTATGCTGCCCAAACCGCGAGCAGCGTGAATCGGAGACGGGCCGATCTGATCAGCCATTTAATTTGTATTTGAAATCCCTTTAACACTAGGAAAAAAAAAGTATAAATAGAATAATTTCATGTTTTCCACAACACTTTTCCCATTTCTTTAAAGGGCTGTTTAAAGACCTACATAGGTCAGGGATGACCATTTTCATTACAGGATCAGTGAAGCAGTAGATAAACTACAGGCTTATAGAGAGAATAGTGCACCCCTTCCCCTTTGGAGACCTTTCTCAATGAGCTACCATGTCACACTTGGTCAAACCTTGTATCACATAAAGGCCATTATCTTGAATGGATACCATGTAATACTACAGTCACTGCACTTTAATGTATGGCTATGCTCAACTTACCCGAACAGCAAAAGATGATTAGCAGGCATTTTCAAAGCTGGACTGACCGCTATCATGGTGAGAAATCCCCTTTAAAAGGAACCTGTCTCCAAGTTTTTGCTGCCACATCAGAGAACCGTATAATGTTGGCGTAGAGATCCTGATTACAGTGATGTATCACTTATTGGGCTGCTTACTGCAGTTTTGATGAAATCGCTAATGTATCTGCTGCAGATCTAGCACTTCTATGAATGCTGAGCCCTGTATAACTCCGCCCACATCACTGATTGGCAGCTTTCTGTGTTTACTATGCATAGTCAGAAAGCCAATCATTGGTTTTGGGGCGTGTTTATACAGAGCTCATGGGTATTGAGGACTAGTCCTCTACTGATAATCTCCTGCTGATAAATCAGTGATTTTTTTTTTTTGGTGAGAGATTCCCTACAAGGGAGATACAGTGGCATGGGAGAAAATTGGAACAAATTATGTCCTGTTACTCAATCCATATTCATAAAACAGTTCTGGAGTCACTTGTTACGTTGAGCTCTGCTACACTAGTGGAAGATGTTGCATATAGAACGTTCTTCATCTCTTTGTCGCTCAGTGGTTGCATACATTTGTGTCCTGAAGCGCTGTTCATTATTGTAATACAATCTTTTTATACTTTCACGGTTTTGGTAACTTATGCAACTTATTGCATTTTCTTATTGTGCTCTAAAGATGAATCATTTTGACAATTGCTTCAGTTTGTAATGATATTGTTCACCGTACTCATTCATGTAGTACATGTGCGCTAATCAGACCTTTACTGTTGTACAGCCAAGAGGCAAAGTGACTTTTCCTTCCTTTTTAGACACGGTTTCCAGCAAATTACAGAATAACAATGTTTACACGATTGCAAAGAGAAATGTGGAAGGGCAGGACATGCTGTACCAGTCCCTGAAACTTACCAATGGTATCTGGATACTGGCGGAGCTGCGGATCCAGCCTGGCAACCCTAATTACACAGTAAGTGCATACACTATAGTATTGATAATACTGTATACAAGGTTACCTCTGCTTAGTGCTCATTCTAAATCTGCTTTCTGTTGCCTCAACCTCCATTAGTAAGATTTTGAAATTATGGCCTGGTTCAAATATGCAGATTTTTTTCCGTTATAACTGCAGTGTATGTAACGGTGTTTGAAGGAGTAAAATTACAAATAATCCTCATGTAGGTAATAGTAATGAGCAAATGCACTTGGATAAGGTCTAAACCGGCCATGCTCATGAGCTAACAGAGTGTCTAGAAAAATATGTCCCCTTGGCCTTATGCCTCACAGCTGTTCGACAGCCGTAACACATGCAAGGATTGCCTATTACACAGCCGTAACACATGCAGGGATTGCCTATTACACAGCCGTAACACATGCAGGGATTGCCTATTACACAGCCGTAACACATGCAGGGATTGCCTATTACACAGCCGTAACACATGGCGGGATTGCCTATTACACAGCCGTAACACATGCAGGGATTGCCTATTACACAGCCGTAACACATGCAGGGATTGCCTATTACACAGCCGTAACACATGCAGGGATTGCCTATAACACAGCCGTAACACATGCAGGGATTGCCTATTACACAGCCGTAACACATGCAGGGATTGCCTATTACACAGCCGTAACACATGCAGGGATTGCCTATTACACAGCCGTAACACATGCAGGGATTGCCTATTACACAGCCGTAACACATGCAGGGATTGCCTATTACACAGCCGTAACACATGCAGGGATTGCCTATTACACAGCCGTAACACATGCAGGGATTGCCTATTACACAGCTGTAACACATGCAGGGATTGGCTGTTAGACTGCCGTAACACATGCAGGGATTGGCTGTTAGACTGCCGTAACACATGCAAGGATTGCCTATTACACAGCTGTAACACATGCAGGGATTGCCTATTACACAGCCGTAACACATGCAGGGATTGCCTATTACACAGCCGTAACACATGCAGGGATTGCCTATTACACAGCTGTAACACATGCAGGGATTGGCTGTTAGACTGCCGTAACACATGCAGGGATTGGCTGTTAGACTGCCGTAACACATGCAGGGATTGCCTATTACACAGCCGTAACACATGGCGGGATTGCCTATTACACAGCCGTAACACATGCAGGGATTGCCTATAACACAGCCGTAACACATGCAGGGATTGCCTATTACACAGCCGTAACACATGCAGGGATTGCCTATTACACAGCCGTAACACATGCAGGGATTGCCTATAACACAGCCGTAACACATGCAGGGATTGCCTATTACACAGCCGTAACACATGCAGGGATTGCCTATTACACAGCCGTAACACATGCAGGGATTGCCTATTACACAGCCGTAACACATGCAGGGATTGCCTATTACACAGCCGTAACACATGCAGGGATTGCCTATTACACAGCCGTAACACATGCAGGGATTGCCTATTACACAGCCGTAACACATGCAGGGATTGCCTATTACACAGCTGTAACACATGCAGGGATTGGCTGTTAGACTGCCGTAACACATGCAGGGATTGGCTGTTAGACTGCCGTAACACATGCAAGGATTGCCTATTACACAGCTGTAACACATGCAGGGATTGCCTATTACACAGCCGTAACACATGCAGGGATTGCCTATTACACAGCCGTAACACATGCAGGGATTGCCTATTACACAGCTGTAACACATGCAGGGATTGGCTGTTAGACTGCCGTAACACATGCAGGGATTGGCTGTTAGACTGCCGTAACACATGCAAGGATTGCCTATTACACAGCTGTAACACATACAGGGATCGCATGCATTGCGGCTGTCGAACAGCCGTGAGACCTGCGGCTGCAAGGACTCGAACATAGTTTTTAAAGGGACACTGTCACCTGAATTTGGAGGGAACAATCTTCAGCCATGGAGGCGGGGTTTTTGGGTTATCTGTCCTCCATAGTACACGCCTGCGCAAAGCAAGATTGCCTTGTGCAGGCATGTACTACGAAGGACAGATAATGAACTTCAATCCAATATTGCAGCCAGCATGCAGCCAGCGGGTAAGGAAAGGGTGAATCAAACACCCGAAAACCCCGCCTCCATGGCTGAAGATTGTTCCCTCCAAATTCAGGTGACAGTGTCCCTTTAAGCACACCTAAGACACCTGGTTAGCATCGGAGAATGCTCAGATAACACCTTATCCAAGTCCGTTCGCTCATCAGTAGTAAGTAACCCTTTGTAATAGTACTTCACAACAAATAGGTGATATGTCCGATCATCAATACTATTACTATGCAATGAAGAAATGCACATATCCAACTAGAGAAAGCTATCCAGCTCTCCAAATGAAAAACTTTTATTTTCATATATCAAATAAAATCCCAAAAGTGGTGTACAAGCACTCGAATGCGTTTCTGACAAACACTGTGTCTTCTCATGACTAAGGATCTTGTGAAAGTGCACCATGTTTGCTGGATTTTATGGCTATCTGATGATTGAAGAAGCAAGTTTTACATTTGATCCCTGGATGCATCACTTGATGTCTGTGTACCCGGAGAAAGCAAGTCCTTGTACAAGCAGCTGGTAGAATTTGCTTGTATTTGCCACATACCCAAAAGCCAAGTGAGAATTTTCCATTGCGTGTGTTTGTGGAAGATTTTGAGAGGTGGATTTTGATGCAAAGATGTGTGAAACTTGGTGTCATAGCGGACACGTGCTCACATCTACATCGGGCAGTGACTTCACATCTACACATAGCTGTCCTGTTACAATATGACCGGTGTACGCCTGCTGATGGTGCATGTGGCCCAGGAAGGGGGTGCAGATATAAAATCACAGGCAACACTCACTTCCCAATGTGGAAGAGAGGTGCACCAGACAAACCCTTTAAGCGCTTAATCCGAAACGGAGATAAGGGGTCAAACGTACTCATGTGATCAACTTTTTTGTTACTTGCTTTAAATTTGTCGTCTTTGGCAGTAATGCACCTTGTCTGTGCCATTAAATATGCAGTGATACTTTTATTACAAATCACATCTACATGCTATGTAGAATTTCCCAAAATGACTGATCTTAGTAACCAATGGTCCACGAAATGTACACTTTCACAGCTAGACAATATTTGGGATCAGACCGGAGCCATATTAAAGCTGTAGTATGGATTCCATTGTGTATACTTGTTAGCCCTTTTTAACGGTAAATATAATTCTGTGACTTTATTAATGTAAGGGTTCATGAGATCCTTTTTAATAATTAACCATTACTGTCATTATAATCAGCATTTTCCTACAGTATTAGTATTAAAGAGCTGTGTAGTTAGAATACTGTCATGTCCAGTGGATTTCCTATTCCATGTTGTAGTCCTGTAGTCAGCATCACTAGATTACAGGCACAGTTTACAGGAATGACGAAGGGGGTAAAGCCGGCGAGCGCATAGCTTAGTCTCTTGAAGAACTACAAAGGAAATAGTATGCTGCCGAAGAATTGCTCCTGCAGGGTAGCAGGGGTGACCATGGCTTCTTAGAGCTGGGTTACTAGGACATCCTCACCTGTTCAGGGAGGAACAGTGTATGGGGGGAATTGCTGATAGCACAGTTTAGAGTTTTATATGCGTTCCAGTGAGGTTGTTATACACCAACTTTCTCATTCTGGCAGTTTTTTACATCCAAACTTATAGTTAGTTATTGTCCTTTATGACATTTCATTATTTATATTATACTTGTGGAGTTGTATTTCTTTTTTCCATTTTGGTGTGTTTTGATTGTGACGATCATACAAAAGTCTTGAACTAATTCATTTTTACACTGATGACAAGCGCAGACAATTCGCTAGCTCTGTATTCTGCAGGTCGCTTATCAGCTTTACTGTGTAGACTGGGACTGGATCATTAAACCGTGGAGAAACAGAGGATTTCCACTCTATTGTAACAATTATGCTGGGGACATGATTTTGTTAACTTACGAATATAGAAGTATGACCGGTTCTCCTGCACTTCTTAGTAAAGCCTCTCAGGCCTTCTTCACACATCCATGTAAAACACGTACATGACAGAACAGTATCGGTGTCATCAGTGTTGAGTCCTTTTCCGTCCCTGGCTTCCTGGATGTAGGGATCCAAGTAAATGACACGCAGCACAAAGGTTGTGTGGTCATAAACAGGGGTAGCCCCGGAGCACGCCTGCCTCACTGGGTGCTGTCCCTTCTTTATATAGTAAAAAGTTAGGCATTTACAGACATGCGCACATATTTCACAATCTCTTACAAAACAAGTCTATATTAGTGAAATGTTACAATATCTGGTATGTGAGTGAAGGACTATGATAACAAGAAGGAATGCGCGCGTGATTACTTCCATAAAAGGAAATGTCAAGTTTGCTGTTTAGAAGCAGATTTCTCAGGAGGAAGACAAGATGGATTCTTTGGTTCAGTCTGGTCTCCACAATTCCCCCCTTTGACATATTCTTTTATAATCTATCATAAATTCTTGCATGAAGTCTGTGCATTCTCTTCTTTATACGGCAGTATACTAAAACATTACAAATTCAAGCATAAAAAATGACAAGGATTAATATGACGATCGGATAACATATAAAAACTTTATATTCTCGTATCAATTACACAAAATTTATTTGTGCATACCGAGATACCCTTGAGTACAACCTTGAACAATACATATATAATAACAATAACTATATGTATTAGGCTTTGCATAATTCCGGTAACCCACCCACCGATCCCTCTGAACCAATTGGCCGGGTTAAGAAAAGAAAAGGTATCTGACCACCAGCTATCCTTATTTTGGTCATTGTCTTTGTCATACTGATCCCTGAGTCGTTGTACGTCTTTTAATTTAAATCTCATACTCATAGTACTATTAGGGTCTATATAATGACAGCAGGTGGGTCCGATGATTTGACACATACCCCCTTGTGAGGCAGTTAGGTAATCCAATACCAGGGTATGTTGGTTAGTGACTATTATAAGCTGATTCTGTACAGCTATACTAGTATTTAATATGTCCAATATATCCCAAATCTGATCATCTAGATAATCCGTGGCTCTAACTAATTTATCCCACATCTGTGTTAACATAGGATAAATAAAAATGGTACTAGCAATTTTGTTGGGAATTCCCATTTGTACTATATGCGGCCTCCCCGAGGGACGTGGTGAGTTATCTGCAGCTCTTTTATACAGTGTGTGCTTGGGCACGGCTTGCATATTCACTCGTTTATTTGAAATTATGAAAGTAGCCGGGGTTAGGCGTCCCAATGTACAAGTACCCTTTATACCTACGGGAAGCCATTTATATGCTCCTTCTCCGCATATCCAAAATGTACCCTCAGGCAGATCCCACAAAGCTGAGTGCTGCAATACCAATCTGTGAGCCAAATCCACAAAACTAGATACATTCTGAAGCATACACCAAGAGGGTTTTTGTCCCAAGGGGCTACAATACCCGGCTGCGGGATTCCCACATACATGCATTCCGTTGACATACTCATTGGATTCATTACAAACCAGGTTCCCTGGCTTGCTTGTACAACTGTCTGCATCACCTTGGGGGAACAACTCAGAATGTTCCCATTTTCTATTATGTATGTATCTTTCCAATACTGTAGGTTTGAAAGCATCAGAGGAAGGGGTGGTTGTACTGAAACTGAGCTGTAGATTTTCAGTGGGGACCTGTCCTAACTCAGTTAATCCAGTCTTATTCCTAGGTACCCAGGCCCCACCCTTATAGGCCAAATATTGTAGATGTGTACTACTTCCTGAGAGATTACCTTGCCACCAAGGAAATTCTACCCATCCCACAATTGGTATAGCGATTGTAGTATTCCATAGTCTAGTGTTGCCAGATTGGTTGTTGGCCAGGTTGTCTGAACAATTAGGCCAAGCGAATATCTCTTCAGCTGACACGGGAACTGCTAGAAAAGGTATACTTGTGGCTGATACTGGTGAATGGGTACAGATCCAACAATCTGCCAGGGGTTGCGTATTATTTAACAAGTCATGCACTAATTTTCTATGATGTTGCACGAATCTATTGTTCAAAGGGGCTAGAGAATTCAGTCTTTCCCATGCCTCCGTTGAGGTTAACATTATTAACATCAATATCATGAGTCTTATACTGCCTTTTTGCAATGACTTGCATGTATCCATGATGCCTTTCCTTCAAGCTTGACTGATGTAGGTGTTGTCAATAGGACTTGGAAGGGTCCGTCAAATCTTGGTTCAAGAGCCTTTCTGGTGTGTCTTTTTACATAGACTTGATCACCTGGTTCCAACTTGTGACTTCCTTCAGTGTTGTCAGGATCTGGAAGGGAAGCAAAAACTTGTGCATGCACCTTAGTTAATTGTTTCTGAAGATTTTGCACATAAGAAGTCAATGACTCAATATTTAACACAAGTTGCTGTGGAAAATAACATCCTAAATTGGCAGTCCTGCCAAACAAAATTTCATATGGAGACAGTTTAGTCTTACCCCTTGGGGTATTGCGTATTGAGTAAAGGGCCAGTGGAAGGCATTCTGTCCAAGGCTTTCCTGTTTCAGCCATGGCTTTCTGTATTTTTAATTTTAAAGTTCCATTCATGCGTTCCACCTTACCAGAACTTTGAGGATGATACGGAGTGTGTAACTGACTTTCAACACCCAACATTTTCAGTACATTTTGAAATATTTCTCCAGTGAAATGAGTACCCCTATCTGACTCGATCACTTCAGGGAGACCATAACGGGGCACCAGTTCGGCAACTAGCTTTACAGCAGTGTTTTTAGCTGAAGCCTTCCGAACTGGATAGGCCTCTGGCCACCCCGAGAACATGTCCACACACACCAACACATACTCATACCCATTACTCTTTGGCAGCTGGATAAAGTCTATCTGCAACCGTTGAAACGGGTAGAGAGGTCGGACGTGGTGCTTCATAGGGGTCTTTTCTGTCTGTCCGGGATTATGTGTCAGGCATATAGCGCATGCAGCACAATAGTCTCTTGCGTAGTTGCCAAAACCTGGAGCCAACCAGACTTGCTTTGCCAGTAGTGTCATTGCATTTGCAGACACATGCGTAGGGTGGTGCAATCCACCAACTACAATCGGGTACCAGGCTCTAGGTAGACATATTAGTCCATCTTTCTTCCAAATTCCCGCTTGTTCTTCTGCCCCTTCCTTTTTCCACCTGTCCCTCTCCTCTTCTCCTGCATCTTCCTGTGCTTGTCTGTCTATCTTCAGTATTTTCCGTGGGATTTACAGTATGGACCTGTTGTAAGGGTTTGACTGCTGCTGCTTTGGCTGCTTTATCAGCCCTATCATTTCCCCTAGATTCCCTAGTGTCGAGTCTCACATGTGCAGCTACCTTGATTACTGCTACTTCTTTTGTTTCTTGTGCAGCCTCTAAGATCTGTTTGATCAGAGAAGCATGTTTTACAGGTTGTCCTGACGCTGTCATGTAACCTCTAGCTCTCCAGATTACTCCAAAATCAAACACAATACCATGTGCATACCTAGAATCAGTGTATATATTAGCTGTCTGATTCTCAGCTATTTTTAGAGCTTCAATCAATGCTGTTAGTTCTGCTTCTTGTGCAGATTGTTTCGGTGGAAGCGGTTCTGCTTTGAGAGTTTCAGATTCTGACACAACTGCATACCCTGTATGGAAGTTACCTGTGTCATCTGCAAACCTACTACCATCTATAAACCGCTCTAAATCTGGATTTTGAAGTGGTGTTTCGGATACATTGGGTAAGCCTACCGTTTCTTGTAAAATGAGCTCTGTACAATCATGTGTGTCTGTAGGGAAAAAATTTGCGTATGGATCAGTGTCCTTATTCCCCCCTTCAGACTCGAGAGGTAGCAGTGTAGCTAAATTGAGAGTCTGAAGCCTAGCAAATGTGATAGTAGAGGGGAGCAGCAAAGAACACTGCAGCCGCAAATGTCTGGCCATGGAAATGTGTTTTGGTTGAACCTGGTTTAATATCCCATAAACATCATGTGTAGTTTGAATTGTGAGTGGATGCTCTAGGACAATTTCTGATGCTTTGTCCAACAATAGTGAGACAGCAACAACTACACGTACACAGGTTGGCGCTGCTCTAGCTACGGGATCTAACCTTGCTGAAAGATATGCAATTGGTCTTTGTTTCCCTGCATGCTTCTGGGTAAGAACTCCTGTAGCATGGGAATCAACTTCTGCAGCCATAAGCTGAAATGGTTTGGTGTAGTCTGGTAGCCCTAACGCTGGAGCTGAAACAAGGGCATCTTTTAATTGTTGGAACGAAATCTGACCTTCTTTTGTCAACATGTAAGGTTCACTTTTTACACAGTCATACAGTGGTTGCATTAGTTGACTGGCATGTATAATCCATTGTCTACAATGAGACACTATTCCTAAAAATGCTCGTAGCTGTTTATGATTTCTAGGCTCATTCATCTGTCTTATTGCTTCAGTTCTTTGAGGTGTAAGATGCTTTTTACCTTGAGAAATGCAATGACCTAGAAAGACCACTTTGGTCTGACAAACTTGTAGCTTTTGTCTATTCACTTTACACCCTTCTTTTTCTAGAAAACATAGTAAACTCACAGTGGACCTTTCTGCAGTTTCTAGATCTGGGCAGCAAAGTAGTAGGTCATCCACATACTGCAAAATTACTACCTGTGGTTCGGGTTCAAACCTCTGGAGGACTGTTTGTAGGGCATTTGAATAAAGAGTAGGGGAGTGTATCATTCCCTGTGGAAGGCGTGTCCACGCCAACTGTTTGCCCTTAAATGTAAATGCAAACAAATGCCAACTGTCTTGGTGTAAAGGAACCGAGAAAAATGCATTTGAAAGATCTATTACAGTAAACACTTGAGAACTGGCTGGTATCTGTGATAGTAACGTATGAGGATTGGGTACAACTGGGGTGATTGGATCTAGAACTTTGTTTATTTCTCTTAGATCATGTACCATACGATATTTGGGCATAGAACCCTTATCAAGAGTTCTCTTCTTGACTGGATACAGAGGAGTGTTAGCAGGTGATTGTATCTCTACCAAAACTCCTTTCTCTCTATATCCCTCTATCTGTTTTGTAATCGCTAGTTCCTGCTGGGCACTCACAGGGTATTGTCTGAGCTGTGGGAGAACAGTTCCTGGTTGCACAGATAGTTTTACAGGAGAGATATGCAATAATCCCACATCAGTGTCACCCTGTGCCCACAGTGTTTCTGGGACCGTTGAGAGGTCTAGATCTGTGGTGTACTCTTTTTCTTCAGTATAATCCTCAAAAGCCTGAATTCTGACATATTGTTCTAATATTTCTGCATCATCAGGGATAGTCAGCATAACTGTGCCATCTTCCCTAAAATTGATGTTAGCTTCTAATTTCTTTAGGACATCAGTTCCCAACAAACATGTTGGGGCACCTCTGGCATACAAAAATCTGGATGCAAAACATTTAGGTCCTAATGAGACCTCTAGGGGCACAGTATATTGCAGTGTTCGAATTACCCCATCATAACCCTCAGCCAAAGTTGTTTGCTGTGAAACATCTTCTGGGTTCGGAAGAAAATCTTGATTCAAAATTGAGGAAGTTGCACCTGTATCTATCAAAAATGGAATCTCTCTTCCCCCCACATTCACCTGTATTACAGGTCTTCTAGCTGGTAGGGAAGTTTGTAACACATTGAGTCAATCTGAGTCTGGTATGGGACCATCCACTATGGATGCCTGTTGGGTGTCTGAGGGCTTATTCTTTGGTACAAATTTTCCTGATTTTATGTCTGCCTGCTTCTTTCTACATTCTCTCTGGAAATGTCCTGGTTTCTTGCAGTAATGACAGGGGAAATTATGTCTTGCCCTTCCACCTGTTGTGTTTGCTTGCGCTATTCTGACAGGTTTTTTCTTTTCTCTTAAATCCATAGCAATGCCCATACATCTTTGTTTCACTATCTGTGGTTGTTCTAGAGTTCTCCAATCTGGCGTAGCTGACTTGAATCTTTCCTTAATGCCTGGTTCAAGTCCCTCAATCAATTGTTTAGTATAGAGCCGGAGGACTCCTGGATCAGCAATATTTAATCCCTCATCCCTAAAGCTATCTTCCAGCTCCCGGGAATACTCATCTATGGATTGACCTGCTTTCTGCATAACTATGCCTGTGGATCCTCTCTCTGTTTTCCTTGCATGAACTGATTTAGAGCCTCTACAAACCGGTTTCCTGACTCTATCACAAAAGGTGCTCTTACATTTTCTCCTGCTGGTCTTTGAGCCTGTGTTGCTACAATCAGCTCCTGAAACATTCCCGATGGCATTTTTAGCCTACATAATTCCATTCCATCCATCCATGAACCATTATGTGTGCGAATTATTTGCTCTATATAACTAGCAAATCTATTTGGGTATCGAGTTGGATCTGGTGCATTCATAAGAAGAGACATACCCTCAGCTGGTGTCCATGGAAAATACTGCTGTGTTTCAATTTGCCTAGTAATTCTTTGATTAGGATTCTCGGGATCAGCTTCTCTCACTCCCTTTGTTATTATCCTAACAGGTGCTAATAACTGATGGCCTTTAGGGGCCCCACAGGCGGAACACTCAGTTCTCCAATCCGGATTCTGCTGGCCACAATTTTGGCATACCCATCCTTCCACCCCGCTTAACCCAGGATATAAATTTGGTATGGGTTTCCCTCCCTCTGTACCTCCTGTAGGTACAAATGGTTGAACATTCGGATCTAGATAAGGAGGAGGAACTGAATGAGTCGTAGCACAACATTTTCTCGTACCCATACTCCATTTGGAAGTGTCTGGATCATACTTCCAATTCTCCTCTTTAGCTGTTTTTGAGACCTTTATCATACAGTGTATGATTTCTTCCCACCCATTATCCCTGATAATTCCACCTCGTTCTTTACTCAGTCTTTCCCATTCAGTGCTAAACATAAGTGCTTCTGAAATTCCCAATTTTTTTTCTTACCCTTCTGATCTGCCTTCTGACTGTCTTTCCACATCTTTCCTGTATGATATCTTTTGCTTCTACTTGTCCTAAGACGGTTTTTGTCTGTTTATTTCCCATTTTTCTTTTCAATAATAGCTACACTTATCCTAGGTGACGTTTGGACAACCACCTCTCTGGAGTGATGTCTCGTTGCCTTCTTCCTAGGGAGCTAAAATATTGAAGGGCTGATCTGCTCCGTTCTTTCTAATGTGCAGAATAAACTTGATTCCTACAATGCACGCAAACAGGATCAGCAACACCAAACAGATCACCAAACTTTCCGTCTCTGTTATCATACTTGTCCCAGGCTCATGGACCCGTGTCCTGGGCTCATTCTATCAAACTCTTATCCAGAAATGAAGAAACAAGTTCTTAAAGAGAGTCAAGCATGGGCGGAGGTCTCCCCGAAAGGACGCAACCACATGACCCAGTTAGGCTGACTTCACTAATAAGACTTGTCCTAACAATTTCGGCTTATTGTTTTACGTACTTTTATCCTTCTTTCATAACATGCCACAACCTTCACACTGTTCACACACTGCCAGGGACAGGACTCATAAGTCTATACAATATGGTAACCCGAGTTTTATAGGTATCTACTCACTACTAGACTAACCCAGCGTGACACGGCTCGTAGAGATCTTTCGGATAATACAGGGCAGATAAAAGAGAACTAATAATGTCTCTTACCTGGCCAGGTTTTTCAGTTCATTTGCCGTCCATTATCCCAGATCTCCGTTGTCCGTATCCGCAGGTGAATCTCGAGCAGATACTCTCGCCTCGGGTCCCTGTTCGGGCGCCAAGAAATGTTGAGTCCTTTTCCGTCCCTGGATGTAGGGATCCAAGTAAATGACACGCAGCACAAAGGTTGTGTGGTCATAAACAGGGGTAGCCCCGGAGCACGCCTGCCTCACTGGGTGCTGTCCCTTCTTTATATAGTAAAAAGTTAGGCATTTACAGACATGCGCACATATTTCACAATCTCTTACAAAACAAGTCTATATTAGTGAAATGTTACAATATCTGGTATGTGGGTGAAGGACTATGATAACAAGAAGGAATGCGCGCGTGATTACTTCCATAAAAGGAAATGTCAAGTTTGCTGTTTAGAAGCAGATTTCTCAGGAGGAAGACAATTTGGATTCTTTGGTTCAGTCTGGTCTCCACATCAGTGTGTCCATTTTTACAGTCAGTGTTTGATAAAGACATAAATTGCAAAGCTTCTTCTAGACTTTGCAGTGTTATACACAGATGGCATCCGTGTTCTCTACGTGTTTTTTCATGGACCTATAGACTTATATTGTCTCTTGTCATCTGTGCGGCCAGGGAAAAAAAAAGGACATATTTCCATGTATTTTGGTTGGTGTAAAAACAGACATGTGCATAGCACCATGGGTTATAATGGGTATGTATGGTATCCGTAAAAAAACAGACACCACACGTACTGGAAACACGAACGTGTGAATGGGGCCTAACTGGCTGCACTGCTTTTCTGGCCACAAATTGTCTGCTGGTCGAGGATCACGTGAATAAACATGTCCATTAGCTCCTTCCGACCTCTTACCCTTGAGGGTTTTTTAATTGGAGGAAATCGATGGTCAGGTCTGATCACACCTACTGACAATATATTAGTAGGTACCAAAACATAATTTCCCCAACACATGTTAAAATAACTATGAAGTGAAAGACCGGTTTCATCATCTTTTATAGTCTTGAATATCTAAGTAAGGGCTTGTTCAGAAGAGCGTATTAAATGGGCAAAGTGGTAGTTCAATGGTGTTCATGTAAAAAGTCAATGCATGCACTATATTGATTCGTATTCCAGATCAGACTTGCCCATAAGTCAATATGCAAAGAATCTATTACATATGCAATACCATCCATATGCCATGCGTTTTTCAACTATCGATTACAATTATTAATATAGTAAACAGTATTTTGCGTTTTCATTTTACATTGTTGATAAAAAAAAGTTATGCATATGTATAAAACGTGTATTTGTGAAGTGTAAAGGAAATGATACATGGTTTTCTAATTATTTTAAAAATATAAATCTGAAAATTGTGACACACATTTGTATTAGCTCCCTGAGTCAATATTTTGTGGGATCACCTTTCGCTGCAATTACAGGTGCTTCTCACAAAATTAGAATATTATAAAAAAGTTAATTTATTTCAGTTCTTCTATACAAAAAGTGAAACTCATATATTATATAGTCATTGCAAACAGTGATCTATTTCGAGTGTTTATTTCTGTTAATGTTGATTATGACTTACAGCCAATGAAGACCCAAAAGTCATTATCTCAGTAAATTAGAATAATTAACAGAAAACACCAGCAAAGGCTTCCTAAGCATTTAAAAAGGTCACTTAGTCTGTTTCAGTAGGCTCCACAATCAAGGGGACACAATACACAAGGGAGGGTAAGCCACAAAAGGTCATTGCTAAAGAAGCTGGCTGTTCAGAGTGCTGTATCCAAGCATATTAATGGAAAGTTGAGTGGAAAGAAAAAGTGTGGTAGGAAAAGGTTCACAAGCCACCAAGATAGCCGCAGCCTTGAAAGGATTGCTAAGAAAAGGCCATTCAGAAATGTGGGGGAGATTCACAAGGAATGGACTACTGTTGGAGTAATTGCTTCAAGAGCCACAACATATAGACATATCCAGGACATGGGCTACAAGTGTCGCATTCCTTGTGTCAAACTACTCATGACCAATAGACAACGTCACAAGCGTCTTACCTGGGCCAAGGAGAAAAAGAACTGGACTGTTGCTCAGCGTGTGTTGTTTTCAGATGAAAGTAAATTTTGCATTTCATTTGGAAATCAAGGTCCCAGAGTCTGGAGGACGAGTGGAGAGCACAAAATCCAAGCTGCTGGTGGTCTAATGTGAAGTTTCCACAATCAGTGATGGTTTGGGGAGCCATGTAATTTGCTGGTGTAGATCTACTGTGTTTTATCAAGACCAAAGTCAGTGCAGCCATCTACCAGGAAACTTTAGCGCACTTCATGCTTCCCTCTGCCAACAAGCCTTTTGGAGATTGGAAATTTCATTCTCCAGCATTACTTGGCACCCGTGCACACTGCCAAAAGTACCAATACCTGGTTTAAAAACAACAGTAACACTGTGCTTGATTGGCCAGCAAACTCGCCTGACCTTAACCCCATAGAAAATCTGTGGGGTATTGTCAAGAGGAAGATGAGAGACACCGGACCCCACAATGCAGACGAGCTGAAGGCTGCTGTCAAAGCAACCTGGGCTTCCATAACACCTCAGCAGTGCTACAGGCTGATCGCCTCCATGCCACACCGCATTGATGCAGTAATTCATGCAAAAGGAGCCCCGACCAAGTATTGAGTGCATTTACTGAACATACATTTCAGTAGGTTATTTCAGTAGGCCAACATTTTTCAGATTTTAAAATCATTTTTCAAGCTGGTGTTATAAAGTATTCTAATTTACTGAAATAATGACTTTTGGATTTTCATTGGCTGTAAGCCATAATCATCAACATCTATTATACAGATGTAAAAACAGACATACTGATTACATGTGGATAACAATTATATCCATTTTTTTTTTCTAATTGGAAAACTGACAATTTTGTGTACTCTTGCTGAATCTGGTCATCCTGAGGAGGATCTTAGCACTACGTACAAAGACTATCGTGTTCTAGTTTCTAGGTGACTGACTGAACACTGACCACTTCATGGGAACTATTCTATTGTCTATTAACAATTTTTCAACCATCTTGAACCCTGGTGCACTGTCTATATGGACAGTGTAGAAAGAGTGTGTTGTCAACATAGTTGCTGTTGGGAAGTTTTTAAAAACTAAAATTGGTAACCATTTTTAAGTACCTAGGACTAAATGCTTAATTATTTTTGGCATATCTCACCAGAATCCTATTCTGCAGTCCCAAGCAAAAACTCTAAAACAAGACAGGCGTTCCTCTTGTTTTATTGATGTCTCTAGTTATGTTTTAAGATTCTTTGTTGATCAGAAGAATAAAATACAGAATAGCTACCTACAAGTGCACTCAAATTATATTCAACCCCCAATGCAAATTAGGTTTATTAGCAAAATGTATAAACTTGCTGCTTTTTGCTTCAACAATATTTAAATAGATTCACACAACTACCGTAATTTAACAAGTGGTTGCTCCAGATTCAGTACAAAATGGCACTTTTACAGACTACTGCAGTCTTAAGAATAATTCAACCCCTTCCTGACAAGCGACTTTAGTAATTAGTAGCTCACCTTTGCCTGTTATGATCTGCTGTGAAGCATTACAAGACACTAGCTTCTTGCAGCTTTCTTTAGGAATCCTAGTCTATTCCTCATGGGCTGCGTCCTTTAATTCATTAATATTCTTTGGTTTGCTTATTGCAACCAACTCCTTCAAATCCCAATAATGACAGTGGCGGCAAATCCAGAATCTGCAGGACGGCTTATGAAACCAAGCCTCGGTGGATATTGAGATATGCTTGGGTTCAATATAATGCCGTGATGCCTAATGACGCCCAAGCTTCACTTTCCGAACAAAAAGCATGATGTTTTCTCCTAGGATTTTCTGATATTTGATTGAATCCATCTTGCTCTCCACATGCTATGTTCAGTGCTAGAGGAAGCAAACCATCCTCGGCACATTACCTAGCCAACGCCATTCTACACTGTAGACAGGGTCTTCTTTTTAAAGTATGCTTTATTCTTCATCTTCCAGACATCCTGCCTATCCATAAAACTGATAGGTTCCAGTTTTATTTAATCACTCATCTGAACAGAATACCAAAACTTTTCTGGTCTTATTTACATTGAGAACATCGGAGCCGCCATTTTATTGCTCTTTTTGGTTAGTACCGCTGTATGTCTTGGAGTTCAGCATTTAGTGTGTGCCCTACTGTGCAACGTAAATCTGTGCTTGCTGCAATCAAATCTTGATGCAGGTCTTTTGCAAGCACTTGCGTTTTTATTTACCACCTGCTTCCTCGGGAATCTGCTAGCATCCGGTCATAGCTTTCTCTTTCTGCCATGTCCAGGTAGTGTAGCCAATGTTCATTTAATTTTTAACTTATGAACTGTTTTTTACTGTATTGCTAATAATAAAATTGAATACGTTTGCCATCCTTTTGTCTCCTTTTTCTTGTTTGTGCAAGCCGACGATTTCTTCTCTTAACCTTTTTGGACTACTAACTTGACAACTCACGAATATTAGTGAACTGGAGGCCATTGACCACAATGAATTGGCTAAGATTTGTCAATAACGCTGCAGGATGCTTGTTATACATCAAGTTTGCAGCAGGTCATAACAGCCAAAGCTGCTGTACTGCATATTGAAGGGGTTGGATAATTCTGAGTTTGCAGCAGCCAAAGTGGCATTTTGTGTTGAATTTGGAAATACTGTTCTTTGGTTTATTGCAAAGAGTTTAAACATTTTGCTAATAAACCTAATTTCAAATGGGGATTGAATAATTTTGATAGCAACTGTGTAAATGACCTGAGACTTTTTTTTTTGCTAATCTGGCAGGTAGATAATTCCATCTAATTCATGAAATTAAAGTTGGATGCATGAGACCTTATCTTCTTTTTTTGTGTGTGTTTCTTGTTCCTCCTGCAGCTTTCCCTGAAGTGCCGTGCTCCAGAGGTGTGTAATTATGTGTACCAAGTGTATGACTCCATCTTGAAGACCTAAATGTGATCCTGCATCAGACAACCTCTCATAGATGAAAACTATTTCTCATGTAACATGTCTGTCTACCCTACTATTCTTACAGTGTACTGAGTTGTACATTCCATCACGTCAAAGCTATGGCGGCAGGGTCTCTCTGTAATGAAGCAAACAGGAGAATAAGGAGGAAAGCACTTGCTAATCATAAATAGGAATTAGTAATCTGTAGAGGTGGCAGCCAATTTTGGTAGGTACTGGCCACGTCTGGTTGCACAGTCTCCTCTTTTACTACATGAATAAACAGCAATATACATATAGACCAATATCTAATTTACAGCAAATGTTTTCTTCTTCAATATGATGTGCTTGACATGTTAATCCAGTGCAGTTTAATAGTCCTGATTCTGCATTGTATAGATGTTCCTTGCCATTGTTAATCATAATCACTATTGTAAATCTGGAAAACTAGTCGTTGTAAACTTAGGTTGGGAATATTGTGTATGTTTGCGCACCTAAACTCTGTCTATGTACTGTGAACAACAAAATAGCATCTCATATCCCCAATATATATATGCCTGCTGTCATTCTTATCTGTCCACACACTTAGCTTATAGTTTAACAACCTAGGATGAGATTGTCCAGATGAGTGACTACTTTGGTGCCACTTGTGTTCCTATTCTTGTGACCATACCATGTGTTTAATTGCCCATCCCCAATATGTGTACATTCCGTGCCAATGATTACTGTGTTGCAGCCTAAGGGAGCATGTCGCTAGTTTATCGCAAAATCCAATTTCCTATGTTGCTTAAAAAAAATCTCCACATTAACCGTATAAATAAAATGTATTTCAGAAACTGGATCGAGATGTCTTGTTTTGTGTGTGTGGTAAATGGGGATTTTTAATCCAAAATCAGTTTGTGTTGAGGTCTGCTACCTCTCCGACCTACACTTGAGTAAGCAAAGTGTGTGTTTAGCTTGGTTTTATTGGAGTAATGAGGATTTAGTGGTGGGACTAATCACTCCTGATATGTGTTCCTGAGGAGAGATACGCACAATGGTTAAAAGAGCTAAGTGGCTGGAAAGCCATGCCTGCATACATCCCTGGTAGTGTGAGTCAGTGGTATGGTATGTTAGTTAGCACATAGCTGGGTAATTCTTTGTTGTTTTTTGTTTCTTTACTGTTTGTACCCGTTGGCTGAAAATAAAGCCCCACACTTTGCTTATATGAACTACATCTGCCTAGGTCACTGCCGCAATGCCCTACATCGCCCAGGCACATTACAGTATATATACACACATATACACTGCTCAAAAAAATAAAGGGAACACTAAAATACCACATCCTAGATATCACTGAATGAAATATTCCAGTTGTAAATCTTTATTCAATACATAGTGGATAGTGTTGAGAACAATAAAACCTAAAAATTATCAACATAAATCACAACTAATATCCCACGGAGGTCTGGAGTTGGAATAATGCTCAAAATCAAAGTGGAAAATGAAGTTACAGGCTAATCCAACTTCAGTGGAAATGCCTCAAGAAAAGGAAATGATGTTCAGTAGTGTGTGTGGCCTCCATGCACCTGTATGACCCCCCTACAACGCCTGGGCATGCTCCTGATGAGGTGACGGATGGTCTCCTGAGGGATCTCCTCCCAGACCTGGACTAAAGCATCCACCAACTCTTGGACAGTCTGTGGTGCAACGTCACGTTGGTGGATGGTGCGAGACATGATGTCCCAGATGTGTTCAATCGGATTCAGGTCTGGAGAACGGGCGGGCCAGTCCATAGCTTCAATGCCTTCATCTTGCAGGAACTGCTGACACACTCCAGCCACATGAGGTCTGGCATTGTCCTGCATTAGGAGGACCCCAGGGCCAACCGCACCAGAATATTGTCTCAAGGGGTCTGAGGATCTCATCTCGGTACCTAATGGCAGTCGGGCTACCTCTGGCGACCACATGGAGGGCTGTGCGGCCCTCCAAAGAAATGCCACCTCACACCGTTACTGACCCACTGCCACTCCGGTCATGCTGAAGGATGTTGCATGTAGCAGATCGCTCTCCACGGTGTCCCCAGACTCACGTCTGTCTCATGTGCTCAGTGTGAACCTGCTTTCATCTGTGGAGAGCACAGGGCGCCAGTGGCAAATTTGCCAATCCTGGTGTTCTGTGGCAAATGCCAAGCACCCTGCACTGTGTAGGGCTGTAAGCACAACCCTCATTTGTGGACATCGGGCACTCAGACCATCCTCATGGAGTCAGTTTCTAACCATTTGTGCAGACACATGCACATTTGTGGCCTGCTGGAGGTCATTTTGCAGGGCTCTGGCAGTGCTCCTCCTGTTCCTCCTTGCACAAAGGCTGAGGTAGCGGTCCTGCTGCTGGGTTGTTGCCCTCCTATGGCCCCCTCCACGTCTCCAGGTGTACTGACCTGTCTCCTGGTAGCACCTCCAGCCTCTGGACACTACACTTACACACAGCAAACTTTCTTGCCACAGCTCGCATTGATGTGACATCCTGGATGAGCTGCACTACCTGAGCCACTTGTGTGGGTTGTAGAGTCTGTCTCATGCTACCACGAGTGTGAAAGCACAGCCAACATTCAAAAGTAAACAAAACATCAGGCAGAAATCATTGGTACTGAGATGTGGTCCTCACCTGCAGAACCACTCCTTTATTGAGTGTCTTGATAATTTGCCAATAATTTCCATCTGTTGTCTATTCCATTTGCACAAGAGCATGTGAAATTGATGGTCAAACAGTGTTGCTTCCTAAGTGGACAGTTTGATTTCACAGAAGTTTGATTTACTTGGAGTTATATTCTCTTCAAGTGTCCCCTTTTTTTGAGCAGTGTACAAAGAGAGATGGTGCTCAGTATAAATAAGTACATCTCAATAGACTTTTAAGACTTTAGTTTCCTTTCAGAATCAACATTTTCCATTGGATACCATACTGCAAAATGCTCCCACAAATGTGAACCATTGCTTGCAGGCAAGATTTTTTATTTTGTACACCCAAAAACTAATTTTCCTAGCAAATTAATTCAAGACCATGTTGCAAAAATATGTACACTCCACAGAAAGTCTTAAAGGCAAAGGTAAAGTTTCCACTACAAAATTCTAATTAACAAGAATTTCTCTATCGCCTCTCTTTGGGGACACAGGAACCATGGGTGTATGCTGGTGCCACTAGGAGGCTGACACTATGCACAAAAAAAGTTAGCTCCTCCTCTGCAGTGTACACCCCACCGACTGGCATTATGAACCTCAGTTTAGCTTAGTTTCAGTAGAAGGTGGACACAGGTCTTTCATTAGACCCTTATCTACCTCAATGCACGTCGTTTTCTTTCAGGTTTTCCAGAGGGATACAGGGTGAACAGTCACGCCTGTAATCCCACAATACGAACTATGAGTACGGCGTGTACTGTCACCCCGTATCCTCATAGATCCGACAGCAGGACCAAGATCCTAGCACACAAGCGTGCTTAGAAGTCTGGTCCTAGCTCTGTCCCCCATCCTATCGCCCACCAGAGCCTGTCGGTTGGAGGAGACGAGGACGTCCATCACAGCTCCCTGGACGTCTGATACCTTCCCCGGTTTTAGGTTAGTAACGGAACGGCATGGGATGTTTAGGTGAGTATTTCTCTTCCTCTGGGTCCCTCCCAAGCTAGCAGGGTAACATGGGAAGTCATTTCTTGCCCCTGCAGACCCTTTTCGCGCGGCGGCCGCGCTGCTCCCTCCGCACTGTCAGCCGCACTACCCCTTTTTTTCTGCGGCCGCTCCTTACTCTGAGCGGCGCGGTGGCCCTACTGGCAGCCGGGCTGCTTTTTTACCACAGCCACTTCTCCCTCTCTGGTGCGGTGGCATGCAGCCGCGCCGTTTTCCACCGGCGACCGCACTTTTCAGTAAAGCCAGTGCAGCGGCCCTACAGGCAGTCGCGCTACCTTTTTCTGCGGCCGCGCTCCTTTCTGTCCTGGCGCGGCGGCCTTGCAGGCAGGCGCGCTGCGTTCCTAGTGGCTGCACATCTGCCGTCACCGCGGCCCTCTCCGGCGGTCGCCGGCTTCTAATTTAGGGCCCAGCTTCCCCCGGGGCCTACTTCTGGCTGCGACTGTGCCTTCCTTTCCATCGGGCGGGTTTTTCTTCCGTTCAAGTCGGTGAGCTCCGCCCACCGGCGCTATTCTTGGTGGTTAGCCCCGCCCACTTTCTCCTGTGCCCCAGAAGTTTGTTTTTAGCCACCAGGAACGCCTTGCTCCGCCTCCTCCAAAGAGTGCGTATCCTGGCGTCCTCATTCCTTGAGGCTCATCCCTACAGCCGGTCCAAGACAGAAGAGTGTCCCAGAAGTCTGCTCTGTCTGCCTACACCCCTGCGTTAAGGATCATCACCATCTAATTGCATCTTCTAAGCTGGCAGCTTTCCATCCATCGCCTGTCGTGAGTAGCTCTGCTCTGCAGACTCACACTCTCCTCTGCCCTCCTGTCCCCTAACCTTCTGGCATTCCTCAGAGGTTCGTTCACCATGTCTAATTTTAAGGGAAGTCGCTCTCGTCCTCCTACTTCTGCCTCTACTTCTTCTGCCTTAGTCAAACACTTTGCGTGTTCGTCTTGTGACTGCAAACTTCCCTCAGGTCAGTCCTCTCCCCTCTGTCAGACCTGCAGCAACCCCATTATGCCCACCGCCCAGGACGCTCCTGCTGTTCCGCCACAGAGCGAAGCCTCCACTCCAGACTGGGCTTCCTCTGTCACAATCCGTAGGGGATCTAACACAGGTGTCTCAAACCCTTGTGTCCGTGTTTGATAGGTTGCCCCTGCAGACCCCTGCAGTAGCCAGCGGGTCGCAGGAGACTCCGTCCGAGCCTACCGTTATAGGCCGCAAAATGTCCAGACCGGAACGCCGGTCTGAGTCCTCTTCTCGTTCCATCTCGACACACGGTCCTTCTATGCGGTCGGCCTCTCCCCGGTCCTCCTCCCCTGAGTCAGGCGAGACGTTCTCTGATGCGCCTTCGGAGGATATTTTGGAGCTGGATTCTAACCTAATCGCTAGCATGAGGGATATGGTTCAGAACCTGATTGGAGCGGTAAATCAGACCTGTGGCATCAAAGATTCCTCTACGGAACCCGCAGATCAGGCGGTTTTGTTTAGACGGTCTAAACCACCTTCCAAGTTTTTCGCTCTTCACCCTGAATTCGAGGAGATCATGACCAGAGAGAGTATCCGACCAGACGTTTTCAGAGGGGAAAGCGCCTTGGCGTGTTATATCCCTTTTCTCCTGAACTTACCGCCAATTGGACGGTTTCTCCCTCAGTGGATCCTCCAGTTTCCAGGCTGTTCACCAACACGGTCCTCCCACTGTCCAGCGGAGCATCTCTAAAGGATTCTAACGATAGTCATAGAATCCTTTGCGAAGTCAGCCTTTAAAGCGGCTGCAGCTACTCTATGCCCAGCCTTTGCTTCCACTTGGGTTTCTAAATCCATTTCTAAATGGGCCAAACAACTCTGTTGGGGCATCCTGGACGGAGCTCCACCCGATAGCTGGCGGAGCTTGCCAACCAGATTTCTCATGCGGGGAATCCCTGGTCTCCGCCTCACTGGACGCTGCATCTTGTGCGGCTCAGGCATCCAGCAATGCTGTTGCCATCCGCCAAACCGTTTGACTCAAGGCCTGGCAGGCGGATTTGTTTTCTAAAAAGTCCCTTACCAGCCTGCCTTTTCAAGGTTCACGTCTCTTTGGTTCTAAGCTGGACCAAATCATTAAGGACGCCACCAGGGGCACAAGTTCTCTTCTTCCCCAGTCTAAACCTTGCCGGCCTCCTCCTAGGCGACAATTTCGGCCTTTTCGTCGCTTTGCGGCGTCAAACTCCTTTTCCTAGCAGCAGCAGAGGCAACAGGCACGTCAAGAGAAGAAGGCGGTATCCTTTAGACCCACTCCTTCCTGGCGTCCACGCTACTCCCAAGGTAGATCTTCCAGGTCTAGGACTGGAAGATCCACCTCAGCATGACTCACGGCAAGACCCCAGCGCACCTCCCAAGCTGGGTGGCCATCTTCTCTTTTTCAGGGACGTCTGGATCTCCTCAGTGGAGGACGCATGGGTCAGGGAAGTGGTATCCTCAGGATACAAAATAGAGTTCATTTCACGTCCCCGGGATCGTTTCATCGAATCCAGCCCTCCAAGAGCCCCCTCTCTTGTTCCGGGTTTCTTTGTAGCCATTGCTTCCCTCCTCGAATCCGGGGTTATCGCTCCTGTTCCAGAAAAAGAATGGTTCACAGGGTTCTATTCAAATCTTTTTGTGGTACCGAAAAAAGACTGCAAGGTTCGTCCCATCCTGGATCTCAAATTGCTGAACAAGAGGGTTCGGCTGAGACACTTCAGGATGGAATCCCTTTGTTCATGAATTGCTTCCATGGAGGCTCAGGAATTTCTGTGCTCCATAGACATCCAGGACACCTACCTCCATGTCCCGATCTTCCCGGGACATCACAGATTCCTGCGTTTTGCAGTACATCAGGAGCATTTTCAGTTTGTCGCCCTGCCATTCGGTCTCGCAACCGCTCCCAGGGTTTTCACGAAGATCATGGCAGCGCTGATAGCCATCTTGAGGGTCAGGGCACTGGTACTTTGTCCGTACCTCGACGACATCCTCATCAAGGCTCCGTCCTTTTCTCAGGCTCACGAGAGCCTGTCCATCGTCTTCGACACTCTAGCCTATTTCGGGTGGCTTGTCAACAGGAAGAAATCCTGTATTGTTCCTTCACAGCGCCTCGTCTTTCTGGGCATGCTCTTCGACACTTGTCAGACCAAAGTTTTCCTTCCCGAAGACAAGAGATCCATCCTTCGTCAGGACGTACGCTTGCTTCAGGGTCCTCGGTTTCCCTATTTCCGATCGGCCATGAAGGTTCTGAGGAGGTTGGTAGCAACATTAGAAGCAATTCCCTTTGCCCATTTTCACTCACGACCTCTTCAGCAGGCCATCCTGTCACAGTGGGACAGGTCTGTCTTCTCCCTGGATTGCCCGATCCGACTCTCTCCCCGGGTCAAACCGTCCCTCAACTGGTGGCTGACGTCACCTATCATCTCCCAGGGCAGGTACTTCCTTCCAGTTCACTGGCAGGTGGTGACGACGCACGCCAGCCTACTAGGCTGGGGTGCGGTGTTTCATCACCTGACTGTTCAGGGTCGTTGGTCGGCGCAGGAGTCCTCTCTGCCAATCAACGTCCTCAAGATTCGGGCCAACTTTCTCTTCGTCACTGGGAAAGGATTCTCAGGAGTCTACCGATCTGAATCCAGACGGACAATGCCACGGCGGTGGCATATGTCAACCATCAGGGGGGCATATAAGAAAAACCTGGCACTCAACTTTATATAGGTGATATTTTATATCGACGTGACATCGATATAGAGCACCGGTGTGAGAAAAAGAATATCTGCATACCCCTTTAAGGGAAGTCACTGGTTAGAATACTCGGGTATGGGCGCAGCCTGTAATGGGGTAAGGTTATTATTAGCTTGTTTGCCCATCTAGAGGGGGTCAGGGAGGTGGAAGGAGATCGCTGCGATAGCTTACCCTGCTGTGGTGCTGCCAAGCGGTGGACTCGCGTCTGCAGCACCACAGCAGGGTAAGCGATCGCAGCTATCTCCTCCCTTAAAGGGGTATGCAGATATTCTTTTTCTCACACCGGTGCTCTATATCGATGTCACGTCCCCTACCTTTCATTCTCTAATACATTCACCCTCATTTTTTACAGCAATTAGCACTATAGTCTGTTAACCCCTTCGCGACATGCGCCGTACTAGTACTGCGCTGCCGGCACTGCATTTGTAATGACAAAAAAAAGACTCACACATCCAAACTAGTGTGAATAGGTGCATACCAGGAGCAGCTACCTCCATACATAAATATACAAAAAAGGTTGCACTCTATTGTGCAAAAGTATGTCTAATCTGAAATATATGAAATATGAATAGCAAAATAGCTTTTGAACATTAGGAAAATATTTAAGAGACGCTTTGCACAGAATTTGATATGATCAAATAGTGTGAGCCCATCAACCGTCGTCAAGGTGGTCTCATAAAACTGATGGGTCCCTGACCCCCCTGTCCAAATGTGAACACTTACCAAAGGCCAATGTCTGTATGCCTGGGTGAATGTGGACACCTCTGTTCAGCAAAGCCTACATATGAGTTAGCCGGGACCAAGTGTGATGAGATGCAATTAAAAACCACATGGTGATGGGAGGAGTGCTGAGTCAGTCAGCTACCATAGAAATGACAAAAAAAAAGACTCGCACATCCAAACTAGTGTGAATAGGTGCATACCAGGAGCAGCTACCTCCATACATAAATATACAAAAAAGGTTGCACTCTATTGTGCAAAAGCATGTCTAATCTGAAATATATGAAATATGAATAGCAAAATGGCTTTTGAACATTAGGAAAATATTTAAGAGACGCTTTGCACAGAATTTGATATAATCAAATAGTGTGAGCCCATCAACCGTCGTCAAGGTGGTCTCATAAAACTGATGGGTCCCTGACCCCCCTGTCCAAATGTGAACACTTACCAAAGGCCAATGTCTGTATGCCTGGGTGAATGTGGACACCTCTGCATTTGTGCCAGCAGCAGTACTAGTACGGCGCACCGATTACCGCGGTCTCGCACTGAGCGCCGCGGTGATCGGGTGCGGGTGTCAGCTGTATATGACAGCTGACACCCCGCAGCAATGCCCACGATCGGCGGTAGCGCCGATCGCGGGCATTTAACCCCTCTGATGCCGCTGTCAGTAGTGACAGCGGCATAGAGGGGGATCGCGCAGGGACGGGGGTTCCCTGCGCTCTCCCACCGGAGAAAAGCGATGAGATCGCGTTGCTCCGGTGACCTGGAAGGAGTCCCTGGATCCAAGATTGCCGCCGGACTCCTTCCGGGTCATGAAATGACATGGCTAGCCGGCGCCTGCTGAGAGTTGCTGAGAGCAGGCGCCGGAAAGCCACCTAAGCTTGTCTATGTGCTATGCACACTGTCAGATCAACGATCTGATCTAATACAGTGATGTCCCACCCTGGGACAATGGTAGAAAGTTAAAAAAAAAAAAATAAATAAATAAATAATCGCCAAATAAAGAAAAAAAAAATTTCCCAGTAAATCCATTTATTTATGTAAATTAAAAAAAAACAATAGAAGTACACATATTTGGTATCGCCGCGTCCGTAACGACCCGCTCTATAAAACTATCCCACTAGTTAACCCCTTCAGTGAACACCGCAAAAAAAAAAAAAAAGGCAACATTGCTTTATCATACAGGCGAACAAAAAGTGGAATAACACGCGATCAAAACGACGGATATAAATAACCATGGTACCGCTGAAAACGTCATCTTGTCCCGCAAAAAAAAAGCCGCCATACAGCGTCATCAGCAGAAAAATAAAAAAGTTATAGCTCTCAGAATAAAGCGATGCAAAAACAATTATTTTTTTATATAAAATAGTTTTTGTGTAAAAGCGCCAAAACATAAAAAAATGATATAAATGAGGTATCGCTGTAATCGTACTGACCTGAAGAATAAAGCTTCTTTATCAATTTTACCACACGTGGAACGGTATAAACGCCCCCCCTAAAAGAATTTCAGGAATTGCTGGTTTTTGTTCATTCCGCCTCATAAAAATCGGAATAAAAAGCGATCAAAAAATGTCATCTGCCCGAAAATGTTACCAATAAAAACGTCAACTCGTCCCGCAAAAAACAAGATCTCACATGACTCTGTGGGCCAAAATATGGATAAATTATAGCTCTCAAAATGTGGTGATGCAAAAACTATTTTTTGCAATAAAAAGCGTCTTTTAGTGTGTGACAGCTGCCAACCCTAAAAATCCGCCAAAAAAAAGCTATAAAAGTAAATCAAACCTCCCTTCATCACCCCCTTAGTTAGGGAAAAAAAATAAAATGTAAAAAAAATGTATTTATTTCCATTTTCCCATTAGGGTTAGGACTAGGGTTAGGGTTGGGGCTAGGGTTAGGGTTACCATTGGGATTAGGGTTAGGGGTGTGTTTGGATTAGGGTTTCAGTTATAATTGGGGGGTTTCCACTGTTTAGGCACATCAGAGGCTCTCCAAACGCGACATGGCGTCCGATCTCAATTCCAGCCAATTCTGCTTTGAAAAACTAAAACAGTGCTTCTTCCCTTCCGAGTTCTCCTGTGCGCCCAAACAGTGGTTCCCCCAACATATGGGGTATCAGCGTTCTCAGGAATTTTGGGGTCCAATTTGTCCTGTTACCCTTGGGGAAAAAAAAAAACCTGGGGGCTAAAATATCATTTTCGTGGAAAAAAAAAAAAATTTTATTTTCACGGCTCTGCGTTATAAACTGTAGTGAAACACTTGTTGGTTCAAAGTTCTCACAACACATCTAGATAAGTTCCTTGGGGGGTCTAGTTTCCAATATGGGGTCACTTGTGGGGGGGTTTCTACTGTTTAGGTACATCGGGGCTCTGCAAATGCAACATGACGTCTGCAGACCAATCCATCTAAGTCTGCATTTCAAACGGCGCTCCTTCCCTTCCGAGCTCTGCCGTGCACTCAAACGGTGGTTCCCCCCAACATATGGGGTATCAGCGTACTCAGGACAAATTGGACAATAACTTTTGTGGTCCAATTTCTCCTGTTACCCTTGGCGAAAAAAAAAATTGCAGGCTAAAACATCATTTTGTGGAAAGAAAAAATGATTTTTTAATTTTCACACCACTACATTCTAAACTTTAGTGAAACAATTGGGGGTTAAAAGTGCTCACCACACATCTAGATAAGTTCCTTAGGGGGTCTTCTTTCCAAAATGGGGTCACTTGTGGGGGGTTTCCACTGTTAAGGCACGTCAGGGGCTCTCCAAATGCGACATGGGTTCCGATCTCAATTCCAGCCAATTTTGCATTGAAAAGTCAAATGGCGCTCCTTCTCTTCCGAGCTCTGCCATGCGCTCAAACAGTGGTTTATCCCCATATATGAAGTATCGACGTACTCAGGACAAATCAGGACAAATTGCACAACAACTTTTGGGGTCCAATTTATCCTGTTACCCTTGGGGAAAAAAAATTGGGGACAAAAAGATCATTTTTTGTGAAAATTAATAAGATTTTTTTTTTTACGGCTCTACATTATAAACTTCTGTGAAGCACGTGGAGGTTCAAAGTGCTCACCACACATCTAGATTAGTTCCTTAGAGGGTCTACTTTCCAAAATGGTGTCACTTGTGGGGGTTTCCACTGTTTAGGCACGTCAGGGGCTCTCCAATCGTGACATGGGCTCCGATCTCAATTCCAGCAAATCTTGCATTGGAAAGTCAAATGGCGCTCCTTCCCTTCCGAGCTCTGCCATGTGCCCAAACAGCGGTTTACCCCCACATATGGGGTATCGGCGCACTCAGGACAAATTGTACAACGAGTTTTGTGGTCCAATTTCTCCTGTTACCCTTGGTAAAATGAAACGAATTGGACCTGAAGTAAAAAATTTGTGAAAAAAAAGTTAAATGTTAAATTTTTTTTAAACATTCAAAAAATTCCTGTGAAGCACCTGAAGGGTTAATAAACTTTTTGAATGTGGTTTTGAGTACCTTGAGGGGTGCAGTTTTTAGAATGGTGTCACTTTTGGGAATTTTCTGTCATATAGACCCCTCAAAGTCACTTCAAGTGTGAGGTGGTCCGTAAAAAAATGGTTTTGCAAGTTTTGTTGCAAAAATGAGAAATCGCTGGTCAACTTTTAACCCTTATAACTCCCTAACAAAAAAAAATTATGTTTCCAAAATTGTGCTGATGTACAGCAGACATGTGGGAAATGTTGTTTATTAACTATATTGTGTGATATAACTCTCTAATTTAAGGGCATAAAAACTAAAAGTTTGAAAATTGCTAATATTTCATAATTTCTGACAAATTTTTGTTTTTTTCACAAATAAATGCAAGTCATCGAAGAAGTTTTACCACTTTCATGAAGTACAATATGTCACGAGAAAACACTGTCAGAATCACCAAGATCTGTTGAAGCGTTTCAGAGTTATGACCTCATAAAGTGACAGTGGTCAGAATTGTAAAAATTGGCCCTGTCACTTAGGTGAAAACAAGCTTTGGGGTGAAGGGGTTAAACAGAGCTAACACTTCACCAGCAATCACTTTACGGTATGTACTTCCGTTGTTTTCCTCTAACTTTTCATGTGACTGTCATGATGTACTTGTTTTCTCTGAACCATGTTTTTCCATTGTAATGCCACAAATTTTTGTATATACTTTATTTAATTTTTTTACCAATTCATATATTATTTTCATAATTTGTAACCTACAGTAACTGATGACGGTCATGTGTTTATGACCGAAACGTTTGCTGTTACTGCACCTCCGCTTGGAATAATAAAATATCACCTATATAAAGTTGAGTGCCAGGTTTTTCTTATATGTATCACTACGGTTTTGGAACCTACCTGGGCACCTTCATATAGAGCTGGGGACACTGAGCTCCTCGGCCCTGGCCGAGGTATCCAAGATCCTCCTCTGAGCAGAGGCAATGGTTCCGGTGATATCCGCGGTGCATGTCTCCGGCGTGGACAATTGGGCCGCTGACTTCCTCAGCCGCGAGGGTCTCGCGGCAGGGGAATGGTACTTGCATCAGGAGGTCTTTCATCAGATTTGTCTTCGATGGGGGACTCCGGACGTGGACCTCACGGTGTCCCGGATGAACAGGAAGGTTCCTCGGTTCATCTCCAGGTCTCGCGACCCTCTCGCAGTGGGCGTCGACGCTCTGGCCATTCCTTGGTCACAGTTCGTGCTTCCCTACGCTGTTGAAAAAGATCAAGGCGGAAGGAATGCCAGTCATTCTGATCGCCCCGGATTGGACCAGGAGATCTTGGTTTCTGGAGATAGTGAATCTTCTTGCGGACGCCCCCTGGCGCCTTCCAGACAGACCCGATCTGCTGTCCCAGGGTCCGATCTGCCACCCGAATTCTCGGTCACCCAGTTTGATGGCGTGGCTGTTGAGACCGCAGTTGTAAAAGCGTCCTGCCTTTCGGATCTGGTGATTGATACTATGATCCAGGCTTGGAAGCCTTCGTCTTCCAGGATCTACTATCGTACCTGGAAGGCTTACTAACGTTGGTGCGAGTCCAACTGCGTTTCACCTATGTCCTTTTCCCTGCCTTCCATTTTGGCCTTCCTTCAGGCAGGGCTGGATTTGGGCCTTGCTCTTAGTTCCCTGAAGGGCCAGGTTTCTGCATTCTCCATCCTTTTTCAGAAGACGTTATCTTCTCGGCCACAGGTTAAGACCTTCCTTCAAGGAGCAGCCCACGCTGTCCCTCCGTACAGGGCCCCTGTGGATTCATGGGATTTAAATCTTGTGCTGGACATTCTGAGGGGTTCCCCCTTTGAGCCTCTCAGGGAGGTTTCCCTGTCGGTTCTATCTTGGAAGGTGGCTTTTCTTGTGGCCATCACTTCGATCCACCGCGTTTCCGAGTTGGCAGCCCTTTCTTGCCGACCTCCGTTCTTGGTTATCCACCAGGACAAGGTTGTCTTCAGGCCTCCGCCTTCCTTTCTCCCTAAGGTGGTTTCCACCTTCCACTTCAACGAGGACATTGTTCTACCTTCCTTTTGTCCAGCTCTGACTCATCCTCTGGAGCGATCATTGAACAAGTTGGACCTCGTCAGGGCAGTGAAGATCGACCTGGCTAGAATGGCCGTTTTCCGGAAGACGGATTCTCTTTTCGTCATTCCTGATGGCACGCGTAGAGGCCTGTCGGCTTCCAAAGCGACTATTGCTCGCTGGATCAGATCGGCAATTTTAGAGGCTTACCAGGTCAAGAAGAGAGTGCCCCCTCCTGGGATAAAGGCTCACTCTACCCGGGCAGACGGCGCTTCCTGGGCGGTACACCACAGAACTTCCACCCTACAGCTTTGCAAAGCGGCAATCTGGTCTTCCATCCACACGTTCGCCAAATTTTACAAGGTCCATACCTATGCTTTGGCGGACGCCAGCTTAGGCAGAAGGATCTTGCAGGCGGCAGTGGTGAGTCTTCTGACCTGATGGAAGTCTGTTTTTCCCGCCCCAGGGACTGCTTTGAGATGTCCCATGGTTCCTGTGTCCCCCAATGAGACGCGAAAGAGAAAACAGGATTTTTGGTCGCTTATCGTAAAATCTGTTTCTCGGAGCCTTCACTGGGGGACACAGCACCCTCCCATATTATTCAGTTTCTGTTGTTCTGTGTTCTATGAGTGTTTCTCATGTTTACAGTTCTCATGGTTTTGTCTCCTACTGCTTTCTCACTAACTGAGGTTCATAATGCCAGTCGGTGGGGTGTACACTGCAGAGGAGGAGCTAACTTTTTTTGTGCGTAGTGTCAGTCTCCTAGTGGCAGCAGCATACACCCATGGTTCCTGTGTCCCCCAATGAAGGCTCCGAGAAACAGATTTTACGGTAAGCGACCAAGAATCCTGTTTTTACCACAGATAAGTCTGATATTCATTAAACTGGTATCTAGCAGATAGTTGACAATAAAAGGGAGTTACTTAACAAAGAAAACCCCTTTTCATTTCATGCTGTCGACAATGGCACCTCATGGAAAAGAAATGTCACAACACCTGAAAAAGAAAATAATTTCTTTACACAAGAAAGGTGAAGGCTACAAGATGATCAGCAATGCTTGAGCAGTCAGAATGCTGTAGCAAAAGGGTCTTTTTTTTTTTTCAAATATGGAGCTGTAATGTTAATACCTAATCATGAGCATTTTCTGATGAGAAGGTTTGAAGACAATCAACATGAAAGTTCTCTGCAGTTAGCTTAAGAAGTAGAAAGTCAAACTGGGGTGAGTTATTACCACGATACAAAAGGTGTCTTTGGCATGTTTGCACACATAGTCATGGCTGAAAGTGTTGGCACCCTTGAAATTGTTCCAAAAAATTGTTGCAATTACACGTATTTTGTTATACATATGTTTATTTCCTATGCGTGTATTTGAACAACACAAAAAAAGGCAAATTGGTCATAATTTCACACAAAGTAGAAATAAATAGTCAATCACCAGTGGCGCTTATGTGGCTGGAGCCCGTGCTGCAAATAATGAGACAATACCACTCCTTGGCCCCACTATCTATAGACAAATGTAAAAGTGCCCTCATCTTCTTAACTTACATTTTAGCTCTATTGGTGACGGGAAATATAGGCAAAGTACGATTCTAACCCTTTGCTCTCATTTATATACTATATGGTCCTACCACTACTCTGGGCTATCCATGAAATCAATGAGGGATTGAACCGAGCGCAAATATATACCTTTTACATAATTTCACACAACCCCAAAAATGTGCCTGACAATATTGTTGACACCTTTCTAAAATTGTGGGTGAATATATTTTTCATACATGCGCGTTCAAATTCACCACTGGCAAGTAACAGGTGTGGGCAATATGAAAATCACACCTGAAACCAGATAAAAAGGGGAGAACTGTCTGAGGATTTAAGAACCAAAATTATTGAAAAATGTCAACAATCTCAAGGCTACAAGTCCATCTCCAGGGATCTTGAGGTTTATTTGTCCAAGGTGCATAACATAATTACATTTTACAACCCATGGCACTGTAGCTAATCTCCCTGGACGTGGACGGTAGAGAAAAATTGATGAAAGGTTGCAACACAGGATGGTAGATGAGCAGCCTCATTCCAGTGTATTAGTGTCAGCGCAAACTCTCCGTTGACATTTGAATTAAATGAAACGCTAGAGCAGGAGACCCAGGAGGACCCCATTGTTTACACACATACATAAAAAAGACTGCAGTTTGCCAAAATATACATGAGCAAGTCAGAATCCTTCTGGGACAGCATCTTGTCGACAGATGAGACCACAATAGAGCTTTTTGGTAAAGCACATCATTCTGTTTACCGAAAACGCAATGAGGCCTTCAAAGAAAAGAATCCCGCAATCAGTGATTGACAGCCGGATTTAACTGGTTAATAGCCTTGTGTGGATTTGAGCGGCTGTTAAAGGTACTTGATGACTGAATAAAATTGGCCATCCCATCCAAGTGTGGGAAAATATAGGGACACTATCTTTGATGTAAATGTGCCTCAAAGGTAGTGAAGGGGTTAAGAGCACTGTGTTAGAAAGTGCTTGTGAGGACTGAGAAGAGGTGAGTCTGCAGAGACTAGCTCTGGGCCTGAAATCTCATCATAGTGCTTGTACTACATTGGAGGCAAAAGGAATGAGAATAACCTTAATCAGAGAAGATGTCAAATATTATAAGGTACCTGGATGTAAATGATTGTGATCCTTCCTGTGTTTCATCAGTGCTATGGTTCACAGTCTGATGACTGTTAACAACTCCCAGTATCCACTTACCATTGTTAAAGGAAACCTGTAATCAGGATTTTGCTAACTAAACTACAGGCATTCTCAGGTTGGCACTGTTACACTGATTAAAATGATGCTTGGGTTGAAGAAATCTGTCTTGTACTTCTTGTTTAATCTACTTTAAATACTGCGCTTGCGCAGTTAAGTGTGGCCTTGAAAAGAAAAAAAACCTCACGCAAAATGGTGCAGTCACATTTATCACTTGCCGATAAATGCTACCGCGCAGGCACCGCCGCCATTTTGCTGGAGCCAATTTTTTTTGCTCCCAACAAAATGGTGGCGGTACATGCACAGTAGCATCTATCTGCATCGCTTAATCTCCGCAAGCCCTGCCCACTGAGAACGCGTGCACTCACACAAAATAACAATGATGAAATATATACAAGATAGCAGCAATTTTATCTGACCAACAGCCTTGAAGAGGAATAATTCAAATAATATAATGATCAGACCCCCTGACGAAGATACACACCAAAACTTTCCTTGGGGTGAGAGCCACACTCTCTGCTCGTTCCTATACAGGTACAACCTTGTTTCTCAACATATCATGTAATTAGTGATGGATGAACTCTTGGATGTTCGAGTCCAGCGGGTTTGGCCAAATATTTTTAAAAAAAAGTTTGGGTCGAGTGCCAGAACTGTTCTTGGGACCCCATTCACATGAATGTGTGGCCTGAGCATCCAGTGTTTGCCATGCTGTCATGTGCATAACAGCACAGCAAATGCTGCCTCTGATCTGTGGTAAGATTAATACCGCCAGTCAGCTGTGGTTCCCATGCTGTCAGATGACGGCGTGAGCCCGCAACTGTGGCCGGATGTAAAAAGTTTACCTCCAGTCGCAGGCGTCAACTGATAAGAGCGCTACTCCCATCAGCCTACACCTGCTGTCGCTGATAGTGAAAGCTGGCACTGTTATTTACAACTAGCTATTGAACACATTCTATGCCCGGGTGGCGAGCATTTATATTGGCATATGTTCTCCATCCTGGTATGTGTTGCTTACATCCTGCGCCCTAATCTTGTCATGTGCTGCTACCATCTTGCGCCCCCATCCTGTCATTTGCTGCTCCCATCCTGCGCCCCCATCCTGTCATGTTCTGCTCCCATCCTGCGCCCCCGTTCTGTCATGTGCTGCTCCCATCCTGCGCCACCGTTCTGTAATTTGCTGCTCCCATCCTGCGCCACCATTCTGTAATTTGCTGCTCCCATCCATATGCCCTTTACGCTGCTCCATAAAGGTTGATGGCCCCCATAAGATGCTCCATAGTATATGCCCCGTATGCTGCACCATTATGGGTGATGGCCCCCATAAGATGCTCCATAGTATATGCCTCATATGCTGCACCATTATGGTTGATGGCCCCCATAAGATGCTCCATAGTATATGCCTCATATGCTGCTCCATTATGGTTCATGGCCCCCATAACATGCTCCATAGTATATGCCCCATATGCTGCTCAATTATGGTTGATGGCCCCCATAAGATGCTCCATAGCATTATATGCCCCGTATGCTGCTGCGATATATAACAAAAAAAATAACATACTCACCTATCGTCGCTGGGCGCCGAGTGCTGGGGGGCCTGAGCAGGCGGGGACACCGGCGCACTGTGGGGGTCTGGTGCCGGAGTCGCCGCTAGCTCAGGCCCCCGACACTTGCTATATTCACCTGTCCCGTTCCAGCGCTGCACGCCGCTCCATCTTCCAGGTCTTCTGGCTTGCGGACTGCTGCTCCCGGAATCGGCGCCTGCGCTTTCCGGCCCCATTTTCTTGAAGACACACTGCAGTATCCAAGAAAATGGCGCCAGAAAGCGCGGACTGCGCAGGCGCTGATTCCGGGAGCAGGGAGACATTCATGGCCCGGAATCAGGGGGCCTAAGTAAGAAATAGCTGTGGCATGAAGTGCCACAGCGTCATGAGGGCAGGATCGTGTGCACACGCCCCGTTTCCGGCTCCTAAATACCCCTCTGCTCCTGGAATCGGCGCCTGTGCAGTCCACGCTTTCCGGCGCCATTTTCTTGAAGACACACTGCAGTATCCAAGAAAATGGCGTCAGAAAGCGCGGACTGCGCAGGCGCCGATTCCGGGAGCAGGAGGACATTCATGAGCCGGAATCAGGTGGCGTAAGTAAGAAATTGCTGTGGCATGAACTGCCACAGCATCATCACGGCGGGATCATGTCCACCGTGTCCCCACGTCCGGGTTACGGTTCATAAATGTCCCCCTGCTCCCGGCAGTCGGCGCTTTCTGGCGCCTTTTTTTTCTGACACTGGCTATAATGTAATGCTAGGAGCGTCGCGCCTACGCAGTCTATAAAGGCTTCGGACAGAGTGACGCTCCCAGCGTTATATTATAGATGTAGCTATAGGATTACTAATGGATAGGCTTCTTATAGATGCCTCTACTTTACTAACCCCGTGGGCTTGATGTCACCGGACAATACAAAAGGTGACATCAATCCTACAAATATTAACCCACTTGCCACAGTGCAAGTGGGAAGAGCCGGGCATAGTGTCTGCTATTTTAAGCCTAGGGGGTAATACCCATGGCCCCTTACCAGCCTGAGAATACTAGCCCCCAGCTGTCTGCTTTTGCTTGGCTGGTTGTCAAAAAAAAACATACAGTTTACATTTATTTAGTAATTTAATTTCACCCCTTCCCGACCTTTGACGCCTTGTAGGCGTCATGAAAGTCGGTGCCAATCCGACCCATGACGCCTATGTGGCGTCATGGAAAGATCGCGTCCCTGCAGATCGGGTGAAAGGGTTAACTCCAATTTCACCCGATCTGCAGGGACAGGGGGAGTGGTAGTACAGCCCAGAGGGGGTGGCTTCACCCACCCGTGGCTACGATCGCTCTGATTGGCAGTTTCACTTTCAACAGCCAATCAGAGCGATTTGTAATATTTCACCTATTATAACTGGTGAAATATTACAATCCAGCCATGGCCGATGCTGCAATATCATCGGCCATGGCTGGAAACACTGATGTGCCCCCACCCCACCGATCGCCCCCCAAGCCACCGATCTGTCCTGTACACAGTGTTCCGCTCCCCGCCGTCCTCCTGTCCACTCCCCCCGTGCTCCGATAAACACCCCCCCCCCGGCCGGCAGATTCGTTCCAATGTGCATTTTGATCACTATGATAGGTTTTATCACAGTGATCAAAATAAAAAAAAATAGTAAATGACCCCCCCCTTCCTTTGTCACCCCCATAGGGTATGGACAATAATAAAATAAATAAATATTTTATTTTTTTTTTCGGTTAGGGTTTCGATATGTGCACACGTATTCTGGTCCTCTGCGGATTTTTCCGCTGCGGATTTGATAAATCCGCAGTGCTAAACCGCTGCGGATTTATGGCGGATTTACCGCAGTTTTTCTGCGCATTTCACTGCGGTTTTACAACTGCGATTTTCTATTGGAGCAGTTGTAAAACCGCTGCGAAATCCGCAGAAAGAATTGACATGCTGCAGAATGTAAACCGCTGCGTTTCCGTGCAGTTTTTCTGCAGCATGTGTACAGCGATTTTTGTTTCCCATAGGTTTACATTGAACTGTAAACTCATGGGAAACTGCTGCGGATCCGCAGCGTTTTCCGCAGCGTGTGCACATACCTTTAGAATTAGGCTATGTCCACACGGTGCGGATTTGGCTGCGGATCCGCAGCAGTGTTCCATCAGGTTTACAGTACCATGTAAACATACGGAAAACCAAATCCGCTGTGCCCATGGTGCGGAAAATACCGTGCGGAAACGCTGCGTTGTATTTTCCGCAGCATGTCAATTCTTTGCGGATTCCGCAGCGTTTTACACCTATTCCTCAATAGGAATCCGCAGGTGAAATCCGCACAAAAAACACTGGAAATCCGCAGGTAAAATAGTGCCTTTTACCCGCGTATTTTTCAAAAATGGTACTGAAAAATCTCACACGAATCCGCAACGTGGGCACATAGCCTTAGGGTTAGGGTTGGAATTAGGGTTGTGGTTAGGGTTGTGATTAGGGTTATGGCTACAGTTGGGATTAGGGTTAGGGGTGTGGGGGGGTTAGTGTTGGTGGTAGAATTGAGGGGTTTCCACTATTTAGGCACATCAGGGGTCTCCAAACGCAACATGGCGCCACCATTGATTCCAGCCAATCTTGTATTCAAAAAGTCAAATGGTGCTCCCTCCCTTCCAAGCCCCGACGTGCGCCCAATCAGTGGTTTACCCCCACATATGGGGTACCAGCATACTCAGGACAAACTGCGCAACAATTACTGGGGTCCAATTTCTCCTGTTACCCTTGTGAAAATAAAAAATTGCTTGCTAAAGCATCAATTTGAGGAAAGAAAAATGATTTTTTATTTTCACGGCTCTGCGTTGTAAACGTCTGTGAAGCACTTGGGGGTTCAAAGTGCTCACCACATATCTAGATAAGTTCCTTGGGGGGTCTAGTTTCTAAAATGGGGTCACTTGTGGGGGGTTTCTACTGTTTAGGCACACCAAGGGCTCTGCAAACGCAGCGTGACACCCGCAGACCATTCCATCAAAGTCTGCATTTCAAAACGTCACTTCTTCACTTCCGAGCCCCGGCATGTGCCCAAACAGTAGTTTACACCCACATATGGGGTATCAACCACAGTCGGATCCTTCAGACGGAACCTGAAAGCTCATCTCTTCAGGAAAGCCTACAGCCTGCACTGACACCGCTGCTGCCTCATCACTATCGAAGCTACCGCCTCACCAACACCGGAGCTACCGCCTCACCAACACCGGAGCTACCGCCTCACCAACACCGGAGCTCCTGCAACCCTCAACCTACTGTCTCCTTCCCCATAATCCTGTAGAATGTAAGCCCGCAAGGGCAGGGTCCTCGCCCCTCTGTATCAGTCCGTCATTGTTAGTTTGTTTACTGTATTTAGGTATTTGTAACTTGTATGTAACCCCTTCTCATGTACAGCACCATGGAATCAATGGTGCTATATAAATAAATAATAATAATAATAATCACCGTACTCAGGAGAAACTGGACAACAAATATTGGGGTCAAATTTCTCCTGTTACCCTTGGGAAAATTAAAAAGTTCTGGGCTAAATAATTATTTTGGAGGAAAGAAAACGTATTTATTATTTTCACGGCTCTGCGTTATAAACTTCTGTGAAGCACTTGGGGGTTCAAAGTGCTCACCACACATCTAGATAAGTTCCTTTCGGGGTCTAGATTCCAAAATGGGGTCACTTGTGGGGGGGTTTCTACTGTTCAGCCACATCAGGGGCTCTGCAAACGCAACGTAACGTGACGCCCGCAGAGCATTCCGTCAAAGTCTGCATTTCAAAACGTCACTACTTCACTTCCGAGCCCCGGCATGTGCCCAAACAGTGGTTTACCCCCCACATATGGGGTATCAGCGTACTCAGGAGAAACTGGACAACAACTTTTGTGGTCAAATTTCTCCTGTTACCCTTGGGAACATAAAAAATTGCAGGCTAAAAAATCATTTTTGAGAAAATAATTTTTTTTTTTCATGGCTCTGCGTTATAAACTTCTGTGAAGCACTTGGGGGTTCAAAGTCCTCACCATACATCTAGATTAGTTCCTTGGGGGGTCTAGTTTCCAAAATGGGGTCACTTGTGGGGTATCTCCAATGTTTAGGCACACTGGGGCTCTCCAAACGTGACATGGTGTCCACTAATGATTGGAGCTAATTTTCCATTTAAAAAGCCAAATGGCGTGCCTTCCCTTCCGAGCCCTGCCGTGCGCCCAAACAGTGGTTTACCCCCACATATGGGGTATCAGCGTACTCAGGACAAACTGGACAACAACACTTGGGGTCCAATTGCTCCCATTACCCTTGGCAAAATAGGAAATTCCAGGCTAAAAAATCATTTTTGAGGAAAGAAAAAATATTTTTTATTTTCATGGCTCTGCGTTATAAACTTCTGTGAAGCACCTGGGGGTTTAAAGTGCTTAATATGCATCTAGATAAGTTCCTTGGGGGGTCTAGTTTCCAAAATGGGGTCACTTGTGGGGGAGCTCCAATGTTTAGGTACACAGGGGCTCTCCAAACGCGACATGGTGTCCACTAACGATGGAGATATAATTTTTCATTCAAAAAGTCAAATGGCGCTCCTTCCCTTCCGAGCCTTACCATGTGCCCAAACAGTGGTTTACCCCCACATGTGAGGTATCGGTGTACTCAGGAGAAATTGCCCAACAAACTTTAGGATCCATTTTATCCTGTTGCCCATGTGAAAATGAAAAAATTGAGGCTAAAAGAATTTTTTTGTGAAAAAAAAGTGCTTTTTCATTTTTACGGATCAATTTGTGAACCACCTGGGGGTTTCAGGTGCTCACTATGCATCTAGATAAGTTTCTTGGGGCGTCTAGTTTCCAAAATGGGGTCACTTGTGGGGGAGCTCCAATTTTTAGGCACACGGGGGCTCTCCAAACGTGACATGGTGTCCGCTAAAGAGTGGAGCCAATTTTTAATTCAAAAAGTCAAATGGCGCTCCTTCCCTTCCAAGCCCTGCCGTGCGCCCAAACAGTGGTTTACCCCCACATGTGAGGTATCAGCGTACTCAGGACAAATTGGACAACAACTTTCGTGGTTCAGTTTCTCCTTTTACCATTGGGAAAATAAAAAAAATTGTTGCTAAAAGATCATTTTTGTGACTAAAAAGTTAAATGTTCATTTTTTCCTTCCATGTTGCTTCTGCTGCTGTGAAGCACCTGAAGGGTTAATAAACTTCTTGAATGTGGTTGCACCTTGAGGGGTGCAGTTTTTAGAATGGTGTCACTTTTGGGTATTTTCAGCCATATAGACCCCTCAAACTGACTTCAAATGTGAGGTGGTCCCTAAAAAAAATGGTTTTGTAAATTTCGTTGTAAAAATGAGAAATCGCTGGTCAAATTTTAACCCTTATAACTTCCTAGCAAAAAAAAATGTTTCCAAAATTGTGCTGATGTAAAGTATACATGTGGGAAATGTTATTTATTAACTATTTTGTGTCACATAACTCTGGTTTAACAGAATAAAAATTCAAAATGTGAAAATTGCGAAATTTTCAAAATTTTAGCCAAATTTCCGTTTTTATCACAAATAAACGCAGAATTTATTGACCTAAATTTACCACTAACCTGAAGCCCAATATGTCATGAAAAAACAATCTGAGAACCGCTAGGATCCGTTGAAGCGTTCCTGAGTTATTACCTCATAAAGGGACACTGGTCAGAATTGCAAAAAACGGCGAGGTCATTAAGGTCAAAATAGGCTGGGTCATGAAGGGGTTAAAAAAGCGGTGTGGGGACCCCTATATTCTTGATAACCAGCCTTGCTAAAGCTGACAGCTGAGAGTTGCAGCCTGCAGCTGGTAGCTTTGCCTGGCTGGTTATCAAAAAAAAGTGAACCCAAACCATTTTTTTTATTTATTTATAGTACAGGCACCGGCTGATGAATGCACCCATCAGGGGCGCCTGCTCTCGCTGTTATTAGCGACAGCAGGTATAGGCTGATGGGAGTAATAGTCCCATCAACCATAGCCTGTGACCAGAGGTAAACTTTTTACCTCCACTCACAGATGCAGTCTTATGCTTTCCTCTGACAGCGTGGGAGCCACAATGCTCTGACTTGTGGTAATTATCTTGCTGCTAATTACAGCCACCGGTGTTTCTCATGCTGTCATGCAGATGTCAGCACGAGAAACACCCAGTGTTCAGGATGCTGAACCCAAACAGTAACATGGACTTCTTGGTGAAGTCTGTGTTGGGGTATGTGCACACGTATTCTTGGCCACTGTGGATTTTTCCGCAGCAGATTTGATAAATCTGCAGGGCAAAAACGCTGCGTTTTTGCTGCAAATTTATTGCGGATTTACTGCGGTTTTCCATAAGGGCAGCTGTAAAACCGCTGCGGAATCCGCAGAAAGAAGTGACATGCTGTGGAATGTAAACCGCTACGTTTCCGCGCGTTTTTTTCTGCAGCATGTGCACAGCTTTTTTGGTTTCCCATAGGTTTACATTGAACTGTAAACTCATAGGAAACTGCTGTTGATCCGCAGCTGCGGAAACGCTGCGGATCCGCAGCAAAATCCGCATCGTGTTCACATACCCTTAGGGGTCCGTGCCTGGAAAGTAGGAGTTCGGTACCGACCCCGAACTTTACTGTTTGGGTTTGCCCATTTCTACATGTTACTTCATTTTCAGCATCCGTAGAAAAGGATAATTTACATGGGCCTCAATTATAAATTATATATGTACATGAAGGGTTATTGTAATAGAATTTGTAGAGGTGTGTAATTACATCACACTTAAATTATGCAGTGCAACATGATGAATATTAAGCACCCCCATCTATTGATGACTATATATTCTCACTTGGTGCTATGCTTATATAATTTTGACACATTTGCACTTTAACCCCTTAACCCACAAGGGTGGTTTGCACGTTCATGACCGGGCCAATTTTTACAATTCTGACCACTGTCCCTTTATGAGGTTATAACTTTTGAACGCTTCAACGGATCCTGATGATTCTGACATTGTTTTCTCGTGACATTTTGTACTTCATGATAGTGGTAATATTTATTTGATATTACCTGCGTTTATTTGTGAAAAAAACGGACATTTGGCAAAAATTTTGAAAATTTCGCAATTTTCCAAGTTTGAATTTTTATGCCCTTAAATCACAGAGCTAGTTCACACAAAATAATTAAGTAACATTTCCCACATATCTACTTTACATCAGCACACTTTTGGAATCAAATTTTTTTTGTTATGGAGTTATAAGGGTTAAAAGTTGACCAGCAATTTCTCATTTTTACACCACCATTTTATTTCGGGACCACATCACATTTGCAGTCATTTTGAGGCGTCTTTATGATAGAAAATACCCAAGTGTGACACTATTCTAAAAACTGCACCCCTCAATGTGCTCAAAACCACATTCAAGAAGTTTATTAACCCTTCAGTTGTTTCACAGGAATTTTTGGAGTGTTTAAACAAAAATTAACATTTAACTTTTTCACAAAAAATTTACTTCAGCTCCAATTTGTTTTATTTTCCCAAGGGTAACAGAAGAAATTGGACCCCAAAAGTTGTTGTGCAATTTGTCCTGAGTACAAACAAAAGAAACAAAAGAGAAAACAGCTGACCGCACCACCGCTGTAGCTGTCTGCCTCCGCTCCAGGCTAATTAGCCCCAGCTGGTCCCCAGATCTCGGGTGCTGAAACCAGGAGAGAACAGATATCCCAGATGCACGAAAAGAAAAAATGGCAGCACTCACCGATCTTCTTGACAGGTACCTTTATTAGTTAAATGTCTTCACGGCTCGGGGTGAATGAACAAAAGAATGTGAAGGCAGAACGACGGCCGTTTCGCGCCGGTCTAGCGCTTCAACGGGTTCAGTGGAAGATCGGACGTGACGTCTGAAGTAGTCTGCACAAGCTGTGCTCCTCCCTACAGACTCACTCCGCCTATCCACGGTACAAACTTAATTAAAAACTTTAAAACCAAAATACAACAGTACTTATAGACACCGAACTGCATAACAGTAGGTGAAACATAGATATACAAATGCAAATCTGGCGTACTAAACTGCTAAACAAGTATAGTTAAACTACAAAGGTGACTCGTAACCACAGCTGACCATTATTACACTATTACAAAAGCGGAGGTGTGGACGAAGGTCCTATCTGATGCGTCATAATGTATCGCTATAACATCGCCGGCATTAGGTAACATTAATCCTACAATACAAACGCTAATGAGACTAGAGACATTATGTCATGCGGAATGTGAAAATGATTACTACAATGCCGCATGACAAAACCTCACGACCATATTCCAGGCTAAATTCGACTAGACATAAGCTAGATAAGCTGTACGGCAACAAAAATAAAAATGAATATAAAGAAAAATAAAAATAAATGTAAAAATAAATGTAAAAATAAACATGAAGGGGATGGGGGGATTTTTTGGGGGGAGTTGCGGGGATGCAGATGACCAATCATAAAAATATAGACATGTCGATCTTATCATTAAGACGAGCAGGGCCCATGGCCCCTGTCCGCATGATCCATGTCGCCTCCCGCCTTAATAATAGATTATTATGGTCACCTCCTCTTGTGGGCAATTTAACCTGCTCGATTCCAGCAAATGTCATGACCCCTGTTTGTCCCCCATGGATTTCTCTTATATGTTTAATGAGTCTGGGTGCGCCTTTCCCCGTGATAACGGATCTGCAATGTTCCCTATAACGTATGTAGAGGCACCTGATAGTTTTGCCTATATAAAAGCGTCCACATGGACACCATACGACATACAGGGCTGCCACTAGAAATTTCGGGGCCCCATACTGGCAAAATTTTCGGGGCCCCCTTGAGACTCCGCCCAGGCTCCACCCCAGCCCCGCCTCCACGCTCCACCCCTCGAACTGTCCACAGACCCACCGCTCTCTCTTGGAAGAACTCCACTTCTCACCTATCACACATCAACAGTTCCCATCACCAGATCATAAATATAGCCAGCAGCTTTTGTTTTGGCCAAAAGATTTTTTAAGCCGCCACCATAACATGGTAGACACTTTTGGCCGGGCCCTACTCTACTGTAACCTATTAAATATTTGTTAAAATATGCAATACAATTTAGGTATATTTTTATTTATTTTTCAATTTTTAAAATGACCAATAATATCACATACAAGGAACAAATACCGCTACACCATGACCAGATGACATATTACCACCACAGTGATCGGATAATATCACATACAAGGAACAAATACCGCAACACCATGTCCAGACCACATATTACCACCACATAGTGACTGAATACTACAATTCTGATCAGTAATTAAAAAAAAGCACCATGCTATCACCATAAGTGCCATTATACACAGGAGATCTGTACTTAGTATGCAGTGTCTGTGTACAGATAATACAGTGATCAATGATGAAATTATACACAGGAGCTCTGTATACAGTATACAGTGTATAATGTCAGTGTATAGGTAACACACTGACTCACCAGTGACGTCTCTAGGTGAAGTCCTTCATCTTTCATCCAGCACAGACCGCCATCATTTAATCCAGCCAGGACTTCTCTCTGCAGGAAATAACACAGTTATCTCGAGCTCCGCTTGTAGAATACATTACTTAATTTTTCCCACCTTCTACATTACACCACATGAAGAAAAAGAGTCGACATAGTGTCACTCTACACAGTAACAGGACCGCCCCCCCATTTAAAACCGTGTCCTCAAAAAATAAAATAAATACATCACTGCAGTAATATCCCCAAATTAGCCCCTATGGTAATAATATCCCCCAGCCTGGCCACCGTGTGTCTCATTCCTGGCGTCAGCCACATGTTCTCCCATCATGCCCTTATGAGTATCCATTCTGCCCTATATGATCTCCCCATCCTGCCCCATATGATCGCCCCATGTGATCTCTCCATCCTGCCCCATCTTTCTGCATCATATCCATCCTGCCCCATGATCCTGCACGATCTGTCTCCAATCATGCCCCATGTCTCCATTCTGCCCCCTATGTCTCCAACCATGCCCCCATGTCTGAAATCCAGCCACTTGTCTCCAATCATGCCCCCTGTGTCTCCATTCTGCCCCATCTGTCTCCAATCCTCCCCCATCTGTCTCCAGTCATGCCCCCATGTCTTTCATCCTGCCCCGTGTCTCCAATCATGCCCTGTATCTCCATTCTGCCTCGTGTCTCGCATTCTGCCCCAATTTCCAGCATTCTGCCCCAATTTCCAGCATTCTGCCCGAATGTCCAGCATTCTGCCCCCGGGTCTCAGTCTGCCCCTGTGTCCAGCATTCTGCCCCTGTCACTGTGTCCAGCATTCTACCCCTGTCACTGTGTCCAGCATTCTGCCCCTGTCACTGTGTCCAGCATTTCTGCCCCACTGTGTCCAGCATTTCTGCCCCACTGTGTCCAGCATTTCTGCCCCACTGTGTCCAGCATTTCTGCCCCACTGTGTCCAGCATTTCTGCCCCACTGTGTCCAGCATTTCTGCCCCACTGTCCACTGAGTCCAGCATTTCTGCCCCACTGTGTCCAGCATTTCTGCCCCACTGAGTCCAGCATTTCTGCCCCACTGTGTCCAGCATTTCTGCCCCACTGAGTCCAGCATTTCTGCCCCACTGAGTCCAGCATTTCTGCCCCACTGAGTCCAGCATTTCTGCCCCACTGAGTCCAGCATTTCTGCCCCACTGAGTCCAGCATTTCTGCCCCACTGAGTCCAGCATTTCTGCCCCACTGAGTCCAGCATTTCTGCCCCACTGAGTCCAGCATTTCTGCCCCACTGAGTCCAGCATTTCTGCCCCACTGAGTCCAGCATTTCTGCCCCACTGAGTCCAGCATTTCTGCCCCACTGAGTCCAGCATTTCTGCCCCACTGAGTCCAGCATTTCTGCCCCACTGAGTCCAGCATTTCTGCCCCACTGAGTCCAGCATTTCTGCCCCACTGAGTCCAGCATTTCTGCCCCACTGAGTCCAGCATTTCTGCCCCACTGAGTCCAGCATTTCTGCCCCACTGAGTCCAGCATTTCTGCCCCACTGAGTCCAGCATTTCTGCCCCACTGAGTCCAGCATTTCTGCCCCACTGAGTCCAGCATTTCTGCCCCACTGAGTCCAGCATTTCTGCCCCACTGAGTCCAGCATTTCTGCCCCACTGAGTCCAGCATTTCTGCCCCACTGAGTCCAGCATTTCTGCCCCACTGAGTCCAGCATTTCTGCCCCACTGAGTCCAGCATTTCTGCCCCACTGAGTCCAGCATTTCTGCCCCACTGAGTCCAGCATTTCTGCCCCACTGAGTCCAGCATTTCTGCCCCACTGAGTCCAGCATTTCTGCCCCACTGAGTCCAGCATTTCTGCCCCACTGAGTCCAGCATTTCTGCCCCACTGAGTCCAGCATTTCTGCCCCACTGAGTCCAGCATTTCTGCCCCACTGAGTCCAGCATTTCTGCCCCACTGAGTCCAGCATTTCTGCCCCACTGAGTCCAGCATTTCTGCCCCACTGAGTCCAGCATTTCTGCCCCACTGAGTCCAGCATTTCTGCCCCACTGAGTCCAGCATTTCTGCCCCACTGAGTCCAGCATTTCTGCCCCACTGAGTCCAGCATTTCTGCCCCACTGAGTCCAGCATTTCTGCCCCACTGAGTCCAGCATTTCTGCCCCACTGAGTCCAGCATTTCTGCCCCACTGAGTCCAGCATTTCTGCCCCACTGAGTCCAGCATTTCTGCCCCACTGAGTCCAGCATTTCTGCCCCACTGAGTCCAGCATTTCTGCCCCACTGAGTCCAGCATTTCTGCCCCACTGAGTCCAGCATTTCTGCCCCACTGAGTCCAGCATTTCTGCCCCACTGAGTCCAGCATTTCTGCCCCACTGAGTCCAGCATTTCTGCCCCACTGAGTCCAGCATTTCTGCCCCACTGAGTCCAGCATTTCTGCCCCACTGAGTCCAGCATTTCTGCCCCACTGAGTCCAGCATTTCTGCCCCACTGAGTCCAGCATTTCTGCCCCACTGAGTCCAGCATTTCTGCCCCACTGAGTCCAGCATTTCTGCCCCACTGAGTCCAGCATTTCTGCCCCACTGAGTCCAGCATTTCTGCCCCACTGAGTCCAGCATTTCTGCCCCACTGAGTCCAGCATTTCTGCCCCACTGAGTCCAGCATTTCTGCCCCACTGAGTCCAGCATTTCTGCCCCACTGAGTCCAGCATTTCTGCCCCACTGAGTCCAGCATTTCTGCCCCACTGAGTCCAGCATTTCTGCCCCACTGAGTCCAGCATTTCTGCCCCACTGAGTCCAGCATTTCTGCCCCACTGAGTCCAGCATTTCTGCCCCACTGAGTCCAGCATTTCTGCCCCACTGAGTCCAGCATTTCTGCCCCACTGAGTCCAGCATTTCTGCCCCACTGAGTCCAGCATTTCTGCCCCACTGAGTCCAGCATTTCTGCCCCACTGAGTCCAGCATTTCTGCCCCACTGAGTCCAGCATTTCTGCCCCACTGAGTCCAGCATTTCTGCCCCACTGAGTCCAGCATTTCTGCCCCACTGAGTCCAGCATTTCTGCCCCACTGAGTCCAGCATTTCTGCCCCACTGAGTCCAGCATTTCTGCCCCACTGAGTCCAGCATTTCTGCCCCACTGAGTCCAGCATTTCTGCCCCACTGAGTCCAGCATTTCTGCCCCACTGAGTCCAGCATTTCTGCCCCACTGAGTCCAGCATTTCTGCCCCACTGAGTCCAGCATTTCTGCCCCACTGAGTCCAGCATTTCTGCCCCACTGAGTCCAGCATTTCTGCCCCACTGAGTCCAGCATTTCTGCCCCACTGAGTCCAGCATTTCTGCCCCACTGAGTCCAGCATTTCTGCCCCACTGAGTCCAGCATTTCTGCCCCACTGAGTCCAGCATTTCTGCCCCACTGAGTCCAGCATTTCTGCCCCACTGAGTCCAGCATTTCTGCCCCACTGAGTCCAGCATTTCTGCCCCACTGAGTCCAGCATTTCTGCCCCACTGAGTCCAGCATTTCTGCCCCACTGAGTCCAGCATTTCTGCCCCACTGAGTCCAGCATTTCTGCCCCACTGAGTCCAGCATTTCTGCCCCACTGAGTCCAGCATTTCTGCCCCACTGAGTCCAGCATTTCTGCCCCACTGAGTCCAGCATTTCTGCCCCACTGAGTCCAGCATTTCTGCCCCACTGAGTCCAGCATTTCTGCCCCACTGAGTCCAGCATTTCTGCCCCACTGAGTCCAGCATTTCTGCCCCACTGAGTCCAGCATTTCTGCCCCACTGAGTCCAGCATTTCTGCCCCACTGAGTCCAGCATTTCTGCCCCACTGAGTCCAGCATTTCTGCCCCACTGAGTCCAGCATTTCTGCCCCACTGAGTCCAGCATTTCTGCCCCACTGAGTCCAGCATTTCTGCCCCACTGAGTCCAGCATTTCTGCCCCACTGAGTCCAGCATTTCTGCCCCACTGAGTCCAGCATTTCTGCCCCACTGAGTCCAGCATTTCTGCCCCACTGAGTCCAGCATTTCTGCCCCACTGAGTCCAGCATTTCTGCCCCACTGAGTCCAGCATTTCTGCCCCACTGAGTCCAGCATTTCTGCCCCACTGAGTCCAGCATTTCTGCCCCACTGAGTCCAGCATTTCTGCCCCACTGAGTCCAGCATTTCTGCCCCACTGACAGGTCCCCCGGGCCCCGCTGCCGCCGGCGCTTGCCTCTTCTCCTCTGCTGGTCCCCTGGGCCCCGCTGCCGCCGGCGCTTGCCTCTTCTCCTCTGCTCTGCCGGTCCCCCGGGCCCCGCTGCCGCCGGCGCTTGCCTCTTCTCCTCTGCTCTGCCGGTCCCCCGGGCCCCGCTGCCGCCGGCGCTTGCCTCTGCCCTCTTCTCCTCTGCCGGTGACCGGTCCCCCGCTGCCGCCTGCCTCTTCTCCTCCGCCGGGTCCCTCGTCGTCCGGTGGTCCCCCGCTGCCTCTTCTCTGCTCCCTCGGCCTCCGCCGTCCACGTGGTGTGCCGCCGCACGCTGCTCTGCTCTGGTCCCGGAATGAGGAAGTGGAGCAGGGCAGCGTGTGACGTCACTTACTTGCGGCGGGCGGGCCCATGAATCACCGCCGCCTTAAAGGTACAAGGCTCATTTAGAGACAGCAGGCACAGCACAGTGGCACTGCAGCCGCAGCCTGAATAAAAATGTCAGGGGGGGCCCGAGCAGAGCGCGGACCGGACCGGCTGCCAGCATGCTCGCTCGGGCCCCCCTTTTTCCTCCTCATCACCGGGCCCCATACGGCAGTGATGCCTGTAATGCCCTGATGGCGGCCCTGACGACATATACTACATGTTTTGTTTGACAAGTGATCAATTGCATGACCTTATGTTCGACTGGTCCAATCTGTAAGATCCTACCTGTGACATGGTAGCTACAATGTTTACAGTGACCACACCGATGGTTCCCCACTGGGGCACTACGTTCTAACCAATTGTCAACCTTATTGTTTGAAATGCAATTGTGCACTAAAATGTCTCTAATCCTAGTACTCCTTCTATTAGAAATCAGAGGACCTCTAGCTGCCACTTATGCCAACGCGCTATCCCCTTGTAACAGATGCCAATTATTCCTAATGGCTGTTCTAATCTGTTGGTCCATAGGGCCGTACTGAAAGCAAAAGGTTAATCTTTTACCGGTTGGGCTGCGTGTATAAGTGGTTACCGCAGACTCATCCATTTTCCTTCGTGCATCCTGCCATACTTGGTCAGGATACCCTCTATACTTTAAACGTTCCTCCAACTCTCGTGTCTGTGTGTCAAATCCTGCTTGTGTGTTGTTCGCCCGTCTGGTTCTAACTAATTGGCCGTACGGCAATGAACGCTTGGTGTGACTAGGATGGTAGCTATTAAAGTGCATGACTGCGTTTGTGGACACCGGTTTGCGGTATAAAGAGGTATGTATAGTATCTGATATGTTGACTGATACATCTAAAAAATCTAGATGATTTCCCCCAAAAGTGGATGTAAAGGACATTCCCATATCGTTATGGTTCAAGAGGGAGATGAACTGTTCGAACTCTTCTGCTGAGCCGTCCCATATAATGAACATGTCATCGACATAGCGTAAATATAGTTTGATGTGTTTCAAAAAAACATTGTTGTCAGAGTATATATATACCTCTTCGAAGTGGCCTAAATAGAGGTTAGCGAAAGTACAAGCTGCCGGAGTCCCCATGGCCGTACCGAGTGTCTGCAAGTACCAGAGGCCCAAGAAGGTGAATGCGTTATGCGTTAAAATAAACCGCAGGCTATCACAGATGAAATTTAACACATGACTTTCTTGTCTTAACATTATTATTCTTTTCCGTAGGTCATCTTTTACTATCATACCTAGCTTTACCTGATGGTCATTCGCTTCCGTTACCCCTTTATCTCGATGTATGTTTTCCCTTGTGCCCATTATCGGCTTGCTTCGGATATGCTGACAGTTGTGTGTCCAGAACTGTCATCATCTCTGCTCCCGGGAGCTGCGCTTGTGCGGTACTCATCCATTTGTTATCCAGCCCCTTGATACTTTATGTGCTGCCTGACCTTCTTGCCGGCGCATGTGTTTTTCTCTACTTAGTACGTATCCATTCTTTGCCCTTCTCTGCATCACTTCCGATATCCCGGTCTCCACTTCCGGCCAGCTGCAGATTGGATCAGCCAATCCAACCAATTATCAGGTATTTAAAAAGCCTTATTGGATGTGGTACAACCGCTTCCCCTGACGAAGCTGTCTTTGTACAGCGACACGCGTTGGGCTTTCCCTCCGGTCATCACTGCCCTGCGGTAGCCTAGCCTCACAGCTGAGCCGCTGCCTCTTGGTGCCTCTTTAGTGCATACCCTTGGGTCCTTGTATATCCTTGGCTCACGATCTTACTGGGTATGTTGGTTCATTGTGGACACACTTGCTTTTGTGTCTAGGATATTATTCCATTACGCACTCCCTGGATCTATAGGGATATTGTGCGGGGGCTATGCATTATGTAGGGGCGGCTTTTGCTACCAGGTTTTCATTATTTTGTATTGTGCACAATATGTTAGTGTCTTTTATATTATATTGATATTGTACTTAGGATTCATGCACGGTGGTGTATGCGTTCCATTATTGTATGGTTCTTTGCTACACGCAGTGGGCACTACTATAACCATGTATGTACGGAGGGTGTTGTACACGATTTTAAATGTTTTTAAATTATGTTACCAATAAAGCTTTTGTAATTTTTAATTATTATCTTGGTGGTGTGCGGACATTTTTGGTGGCTTCTGTTTCTTGTGTGCTATTGGTCATCTGCATCCCCGCAACTCCCCCCAAAAAATCCCCCCATCCCCTTCATGTTTATTTTTACATTTATTTTTATTTTTCTTTATATTCATTTTTATTTTTGTTGCCGTACAGCTTATCTAGCTTATGTCTAGTCGAATTTAGCCTGGAATATGGTCGTGAGGTTTTGTCATGCGGCATTGTAGTAATCATTTTCACATTCCGCATGACATAATGTCTCTAGTCTCATTAGCGTTTGTATTGTAGGATTAATGTTACCTAATGCCGGCGATGTTATAGCGATACATTGACGCATCAGATAGGACCTTCGTCCACACCTCCGCTTTTGTAATAGTGTAATAATGGTCAGCTGTGGTTACGAGTCATCCTTTGTAGTTTAACTATACTTGTTTAGCAGTTTAGTACGCCAGATTTGCATTTATATATCTATGTTTCACCTATTGTTATGCAGTTCGGTGTCTATAAGTACTGTTGTATTTTGGTTTTAAAGTTTTTAATTAAGTTTGTACCGTGGATAGGCGGAGTGAATCTGTAGGGAGGAGCACAGCTTGTGCAGACTACTTCAGACGTCACGTCCGATCTTCCACTGAACCCGTTGAAGCGCTAGACCGGCGCGAAACAGCCGTCGTTCTGCCTTCACATTCTTTTGTTCATTCACCCCCGAGCCGTGAAGACTTTTAACTAATAAAGGTACCTGTCAAGAAGATCGGTGAGTGCTGCCGTTTTTTCTTTTCGTGCATCTTGTCCTGAGTACGCTGATGCCCTATATGTGGGGTTAAACCACTGTTTGGGTGCATGGCAGAGCTCGGAAGGGAAGGAGCGCCATTTGACTTTTCAATGCAAAATTGACTGGAATTGAGATGGAACGCCATGTCGCGTTTGGAGAGCCCCTGATGTGCCTAAACATTGAAACCCCCCACAATGACACCATTTTGGAAAGAAGACCCCCTAAGGAACTTAACTAGATGTGTTGTGAGAACTTTGAACCTCCAAGTGTTTCACTACAGTTTATAACGCAGAGCCGTGAAAATAAAAATTCTTTTTTTTCCACAAAAATTATTTTTTAGCCCCCAGTTTTGTATTTTATTCAGTCGCCATGACAGCACAACGAGAGAGGGGATCCGCCCTTCAGGGACAGGAAACCTACAGACATAAAAAGGGCGGCACCTCTCTCCCACGTCAGTTTTGGTTTCCTGTCCCTGACAGCGGAACCTCTTGCAGACAGGCCCTGACAAGAGGGTCGAAGTAAGAAGACTCCCCACTCCTGGCGGCCCGGTACAGGTAGCGGGGGTCCCCTACCTCGGCCCGTCCAGGGGGCAGGAAGCACCACACGGCAGGGGCACTGCGCGGTGTAGGTGACAGCAGGAGGAAGCAGCCTCTGATAGGCTAGCTTCTCAGGCAACCGCACATACCTATGGAGGTGCTTGGCTACTCAAGGTCCCGGGAGTCACGCTGGTCCGGGCGGGGACGCGGCATTGGTCCGGGGGGTTTGCTGGCGTCCTGGTCCGCGTGTCGGCTTGGCGCCGCCGCCGCGTCCTGAAGGGGGCGTGTCCGGATGACGCGGCGGGCGGCGCGGCCGGATGACGCGGCTGGGCATGCGCAGTAGCGTCATCTCCGGCTAATGGCGGCGCCCAGCTGCGGGATCAGTCTGGGCTTCAGGGAGGGGTAGCGCAGCACAGCGGCAGACGATTTAATGGCCACCTGGGATTCCCTGCTGGCCCCCATCCGGGGGCGTTACCTTGGGGGTATTTAATGCGGCAAGCTGGGATAATCAGAGTTCCTCACCTATTCCATAATGGAGTCGCCAGAAGGAACTACCAGCCAGCAGCAGCAGGAGCCGCAGCAGCTGTCAGATAAGCCTCGTAGAAGCTCCCAGCGTCGGTCTAGTGGCAGTAGCCGCGCTGGTGGAGCTAAGGAGGCACGGATCTCTATACCAAAATCCTCAGCCCGTAAAGATTTGCCGGCTTCGAAGGATCCCCCATCTACGGTACCACTCATTACTGGACGGGGTAAGTGAGCTTCGTGAAAGTCCACTTAGTGATGGTTGTGTTCCCCTTGTCTTTTTTCCTCTATCAGGGGAGGAAAAGTTTGTCCAAAGCCAAACATAGGCAGTGTGCCGAATGTGCAGAGCCGCTTCCAGATGGACATTTGAGGAAGTTATGTAAAATATGTATTCAACGTTTACTGGAGGAGGAGGCGCCTGATCTAACCTCTACAATAAGAGAGATGGTGAGACAGGAAATTAAAGGTGCCGAGAGATCCAAATCTCGGGGGGCAGAAGCTAAAAGGTCATCCCCTTTATCTGAGGTAGATTCGGATTCGGGTGAGCTGAGCTCAGGGTCTCTTCCGTCCACTTCCTCCTCTGAGGATCAGGAGTCTGCTCGAGCCTGTTTGTCCCTAGAGAGGGTTAACCATCTGGTCAAAGCAGTTAACAGCACAATGGGGATAGAAGATACCCAATCGGAATGTTCCATTCAGGATGTTATGTTCAGGGGTATTGAGCGAAAATCCCGAAGAGCCTTTCCAGTGATTGACCAGATCAAATCGTTAATCTCAAAAGAATGGAAGAAACCAGAAAGGAAGGGGTCGCTTCCGCCAGCCTTTAAAAGACGGTATCCCTTTGAAGAAGCGGCTTCGTCCTCATGGGATAAAGTCCCGAAGTTGGATGCGGCAGTCGCTAAGGCATGCAAAAAGTCGTCTCTCCCCTTCGACGACTTGGGAAATTTGAAAGACCCGTTAGATAGGAAAGCCGACATCTTCCTTAAGGGGGCTTGGGAGACTTCAGCAGGGTCTCTGAGGCCAGCCATTGCAGCCACTTGTACCGCTCGATCCTTGATGGTTTGGTTGGGTCACCTCGAAGATCAGCTCAGAGATAAAGTCCCTAGGTCGGAAATATTGTCATCTATGTCCACAATCCAGGATGCCGCAGCCTTCCTCTAAGATGCTTCAGCAGATTCGGTCAGGTTGGCCGCCAGGTCCTCGGCATTATCCAATGCAGCCAGGAGAGCACTATGGATAAAATGCTGGCCAGGGGACTTACAAGCTAGAACAAAATTATGTAGCATTCCTTGTGAAGGGGCTCACTTGTTCGGACCAGTCCTAGACGAGCTATTGGAAAAAGCAGGGGATAGTAAAAAACGCTTTCCCTTCCTAGGAAGACCCTTCTACAGACGGGACTATAATAGAGGATGGTCCAACCGCAGAAGACCATATAGAGACTCCAACAGAGAATCTACTAGATATGACAACAGCAGAAGAAGGGGTAGAGGATTTATGTTTAATCCTTCACGAGAAGTTAAGAAACCACAATGACTAGCGGACCAGGTGGGGGGTAGGCTTTCGGCCTTCTACCCAGCCTGGGTGCAGATTACAAACAATCCATGGATTCTAGGCATTGTGGAGAAAGGCCTAACCTTAGACTTCCACCATACTCCTCGGGACAAATTTATGTTAACACCTGTTCGTTCCTCCTCTACAGAGCAGTTGGCACTAGAGTCTGAGGTCCGGGAGCTCCAACAGAAGAATGTTCTAGTCAGAGTCCCTGCAGGCGAGGAAGGTAGGGGGTTTTATTCCCCTCTGTTCCTGGTCAAAAAACCTGATGGTTCATATCGCACCATTATTAATTTAAAAGGCCTGAATAATTTTCTGTTCATACCCTCCTTCAAAATGGAGTCGGTCAAGACAGCAATAAAATTACTCTTTCACCACTGTTTTATGGTTGTCTTAGATCTCAAAGACGCCTGTTACCATGTACCAATTCATATTGATCATCAGAGATTTCTTAGGGTGGCGGTCTCACTAGCTGGCACAGTAGAACACTTTCAATATCAGGCACTTCCGTTCGGAGTCGCAGTTGCACCCAGGGTGTTCACAAAAATCATGGTGGAGGTTATGGCGCACTTGCATGAACAGGATATATTAATAGTCCCGTACCTGGATGATTTGCTAATTGTGGGTCATTCTGAGTCGCATTGCTCAGACCAACTACAGAAAGTTATGGATGCGTTACACAAATTGGGCTGGATGATCAATATAAAAAAATCGCGCCTTCAGCCCCTAAAAGTACAAGAATTCCTGGGATATGTTATAGACTCTAGTCAGCAGGAATGTCGCCTGCCGGACACAAAAGTTGCGAAGATTAAGGATTTGGTCACCAGGGCAATAAATAATCCCTTAGTATCAGTCAGGGGTGCGATGTCAATCTTGGGCTCTCTTACGTCCTGCATCCCGGCAGTTCTCTGGGCACAGTTCCACACGAGGGCTTTACAGTGGGACGTGTTACACAATTCCCGTCGCCTAAATGCTCACCTCGACAGTAAATTCACACTTTCTGCGGAGACTGTACATTCGCTTGGTTGGTGGACTCACACTTAGAATTTACACAGGGGGGTCCCTTGGATAAATCACATATCTAGGGTGCTGACTACGGACGCTAGCCCCAAAGGGTGGGGGGCTCACTTAGGGGAGGATTGGGTTCAGGGACTATGGTCTCTGTCTGAACAGGACTCTTCCTCCAACTTGAAAGAACTGTTGGCAGTAAAACATGCCTTAAATAGATTCCTTGTACCCCTACAGGGTCGACACGTCAGGCTTTTGTCAGACAATCGGGTAACTGTGGCCTACATTAATCGTCAAGGTGGCACGCGATCCAGTACATTGATGGAGGTCGCAAATCATATCTTTCAGGTGGCCGAAGTACATCTTCTCTCCCTGACGGCGCTTTATATAAAAGGAAGTATCAACACCAAAGCCGACTATCTAAGCCGCAACATGCTCAGACAGGGGGAGTGGTCGTAGACCTTTTTGCCAACAGAGGGAACAAAAAATTACATCAATTCTGCTCCCTAAATCCAAAAGACAACCCATACGCTGTGGACGCTCTGCTGATATCTTGGCACTTCAGGCTCGCGTATGCTTTTCCCCCTCTAAATCTAATTCCCCTAGTCCTGAGGAAGATTCGGGAGGACAAGGCCCGGGTAATCTTGGTAGTGGTTTTATTGAGTGAACCAAATAATGTTTCTGTAGATAATAAGAGTTTATTGTACCAATGAGTTCATCCTGTGTGGGGGAAGTAGCAGCTTCTCTCCAGTGCCTTGCCAAGCTCTGAAGGGCCGCTGTCAAAACATGGGTTATCACTGGAACTACGTTTGGGGGAAGAAGATCCAAACGAATACTTAGGATTGCCAAGGACCCCTCTAGGGTTAAAGGGAAACCTATCAAAGTCCTGATTAAATCTGCCACTCGGTTCCAGAGTCCTCTTATCTTGGGGCACCACCAACACACGACCCAGATCCCCTTTTTTTTACCGCATCCCTTCCAGCATAATGAGGAATATGATTTGTTAAATTTGTAAATTTTATAAGGGGTCAGATACCAGTTCATATGTATCTTCTTTAGTTGTTCAAGATGGTTATTGCAGGAGGAGTACCTTTTAGTAAATGTGGCCACAGTCCACCAGTGTTCGGGGGTGGAAGAAAAAGATAGTGCTTTCTCCCAGACAATCATATAAGGGAGTTTGACCAACTCCACTGGTGAATTATGAGTTCTATAAAACAGAGACAATCCATGTTTATTGGGATATTCTACTTTAACTCCTCTCTGACCTTAGACATACTGTCCCGTTGAGGTGACCTGGGCCTATTTGCCCCTCGACGGGATAGTGCGTCACATGAGATCAGCTGCGCTCACGGGGGGGGGGGGGGGGATCATGGCCGGGTGTCAGCTGATTATCACACGGACCGCACCCGGCACATTAACCCCTGGAACCCCTGCGATCAAACAAGATTGCAGCGTTCCAGCGGCATAGGGAAGCATCGCGCAGGGAGGGGGCTCCCTGCGTGCTTCCCTGAGACCCTCAGAACAAGGTGATGTGATTGCATTATTCCGAGCATCTCCTCCGTCTTCCTCCCTGCAGGCCCTGGATCCAAAATGGCTGCGGGGGTCCTTCCAGATCCTACAGGGAGGTGGCTTGTCAGCGCCTGCTGAGAGCAGGTACCGGCAAGCCTCCTGCACTGCCTGTCAGATCGCTGATCTGACACAGTGCTGTGCAAAGTGTCAGATCAGTGATCTGACAACATGGAGAACTAAACTAATAGACAACAGGGATTGGATAACTAAACTACTAACCAGCCTGGGTTGGAGAACTAAACTAGTACACACCAGGGGATGGATAACTAAAGCAGTAGACACTGGACACCAAGTCTTGGAAATCCCATGGCTTGCGGAACAAACCTTTGTATGTAACAGTTCCTGCAGTGCTTCCTCCTTCATCCACCTCCTCTAGTGCCTCCACCTTAATTAGGCTAGGTTCACATTGCGTTAGTGCAACCCGTTTAGCGCTAGCGGGTTGCGCTAACGCAATGTTTTAATGGGGCCGCGTCCTGGGGTCGCGGTAACGTCCCCGCTCTCGCAGATCCCCGATCTGCGAGAGCGGGGAACGGACCGCGGGCGCGCCTCGGATGCTGCGAGCAGCGTCCGCGGCGCACCAGGAAACACCGGCGCGTCGCTAGCGCGTGCCGAACATGGCACGCGCTAGTGCTGCGCGTTCCCATTGCCTTGAATGGGCGCGCTAACGGACGCGTTGCACGGCGTTAATTTCGCCGTGCAACGCTGTCCGTTAAACGCGATCCCATAACGCAATGGGAACCCAGCCTTAAACACACGTTCCAACACTGCAGAGAGAATCCCTCCTCCACCCCCGCACTGCACAGCCATGGCTCACCGTAATAAGGCAGTGTTTACAATAATATGCCTTGGAGATCTCAGTCGTACAGATAAACAGCTATCCATGCCAAATGTTAGGAGTGAAGTTCCTGCCGCTGCACAGGGGGAATCTCGAGCTGTGTCTGCTGCGGTCTCCCAATCTGCATCGGCCGCAGTGGAGCCTGCTCAGCGGAGATGTCGGTCCCAGCTTTTCATTGAATCTGATACTTTGCAAAGGGTTACTGCTGCCTCTCCAGGCTCTGCTATTGGACCCTGCACTGATCTGCGATGAGCAGGCTTTTCTGGGACTAAGTACTGCTTTGCACACACTGAGCAAGCCCAGGGTAAGATCTCTCAGTGGAGGTCTAGGGTCACATGCTCAGGTACTGCATTAACTTCCATTGGTCCTCCAGGAAGGCCCTGTACCTGATCAAGTTCTGTGGTAGCCTTCCATTGGTCCTTCTAGGAAGGTCCTGAAGGTTTTCATGACTGCACGGCCATGCGCTAGTATCAAATATGTACGACCTCAGCGCCAGTGTGGTCATGTTTGTGGTCAGGGACCCAGCTGAAATAAGCCCCTAGAATGCTGGCACCACCGGCGAGGAGTTTTTGTGTGTATGCAGTCAGGGACCCGGCTGAAATAAGCCCCTAAAATGCTGGCACCTCCGGCGAGGAGTTTCTCATTAGTGAATTCAGGGCTGGCTAATAGCCATTAGAATGCCGGCTCCGCCGGAGAGGAGCAGCGTGTTTGGTTGGGACTGCATGACCACTGTCGGCTCTACTTAGTAGCTGTGTTCCCTGTGAGCTAAACAGGGCACAGTGTTCTCTTTACTATGGGCTCTGTGAAGTAACAGAGTTCGTTTATACTAATTTACTTCACCGCCTTACTTAGCAGCAGGTTCTTTCCTGCACGGTGGATCCCGGGTTGTGAACGCACCTATCCCATCTAATAAATATATTCGGTGCGTTCCACCAACCCTATCATCAAGTTTGAGCAATGGCTGTCTACACTTAACCTGGAGCCAGTGAAGGCAGTGTGCAATAACAGTGCAAACCTGGAGGCGGTCCTACTCTGGGCCAACCTTACCCACCTGCCTTGCATGGCTCACAGCCTCAACCTGATGGTACATAAATTCCTCTGCCACTGTCCCAGCCTGGATGTGCTGCTGTAGAAACCACTGTCGCGTTGACTTCCACCATTCCACTTCGGTTGGAATAGAACACTTTTGGACTACTGGTTAACCGGTTGATATATGACATGACCACAATGTGGAATTAAACTCTGCACATATTGCAGCAACTGTGGCAGCAGTGCTGAGACCTGGTGGAGCATGATATTTTTCATAGCCTAGCACAACGGACGTGGTGCAATTCACACTTGCGTACTGGATACAGTTGAAGGACCTCTGCACCCTTCTGTACATTTTCTTAATGCTACTAAGATGGATAGCGGTCATGATGCTGTCATCAGCATCCATATAACTAATCTACATGCTGGAGCACACTTTAAATAGGTCGGGTGAGCAGGTGGTGTTGGTGGTCCTGGGGGAAGAGGACTAAGCAGAGGAGGCTACCTTTAGGGTTAACAATATCTATAAGTTCAGGTCTGTCATCTCACAGATGTTTGCCATGGGAGGAAAAAATGGAAAAGGACGAGAAGGAAGCGGTGATGGACACGCAACAGTTAGGAGATGAAGACGGTAATGATTCCCTCTATGTTGTCCGTGGTTGTCAGAAAGGGATGGAGGAAGAAAGCTTGAGTGTTATACCCCCACCAACACACTGTGTAGTTGGACCTCATGAAAGAGACTGACCCATGAGCGCTTTCTTGCAGTACTATCTGCAACATGATTGTTACCCGTATAGTTATGATTACAAATAGTGCTGACTACTGGGTTGTCAATGTGTTTTATCCACAATACAAAAGTAAATTTTGCCTGTTGCTTTCCCCGAAAGTGACGCGCCCATGCTGCAGTACCAAACCATGCTGGAAGAAAATCTTGACAGTGGTTTTCGCCAACACAGCAGTGAGGCACACAGATTGAATCACAGTGATAGCCTTCCAACCAAAGAAACGTTCTGTTGTCAATGCAAAAAAAATTAGCAGTATTGCAGCGGTGTAGTCCTGTGTTACAACCCCACCAAGGACAGCATCTGCAAAGAGTTTCTATGTTTGCAAGGGTTTACTGCCAGTAATTATTTTTCTATCCACACTACAAAGACATACAGATAGTAAATTTACATTGTGAGTCCCAATGGTGACAGTGCCAGTAATGTCTGTAAAGCGAATGTTGAATTATTGTCGCTATATAAGTGATAAAACCCCCCAAAAAATTGAAAGTGATGCTCAGCCGCACTCAGGTGGCACACATACCAGTTTCGTAGATTACTATTGTCAAAAAAATGTAATGATAGTAACACGGGTAGTTGACTCAAAGAAAGTGGAGGACTGCCGGTATTGGAGAACTACTGCTACAATCAACACACATGAAGAAGACCCAACGGGAATCTCCAAATTTACAAAAATGCATTTGCACACACGAACAAACTGGCTTCAATTTCACTACAGAAGAAATAGTCTAATAAGGACCGACAGGTCTTCCACTACACCCAACCCTGCAGATGGACACCCAAGCAGGACTCTTCATATTTCCACAAATTAGTGTTAACATCTCCAGCAGCAGCAACAGCAGGCACATAAACCCCACTAAAGACATCAGAGACTGCAATTACACAAGAACAATGCAGCACACTAAAAACTACAACATCCAGTAACAGAAGTTATCCGTTGTCTTTGGATAAAACGTCACATTAGTGGTTCACTAGTGCTTTCAAAAACATTAACACCTACCCCACATACACCTCGAACACCAAGCCTAATCCCCCTTCCTCCACGACCTCACTTTTTCCCAGTCATGTTGCTCAGATAGTGTGCTAGGAGCACACTATTAGCAACTTTACTCTGCACAACCTCTGCACACAGCTGAATTTCAGCGGCACAAATTAGATGGTGAAATATGGTGTGATTAATCACATTACTCACAGCAGAAATAACCGTTTCAGTGTCAATAAGGCCTGTATGACAAAGAAGCTCTGCTATAAAAATTTTCAAAGCGAAATGTCCCCTACTGTATGACATTAGTAGCAGATTTTTTTTGGTGTGGATGAGGCCTGTGTAACATTGACTAGATGCTACAAACAATTTCAAAGTGAGATGTCTCCTACTGTATTACATTAGTAACAGAAGAATTCTTTGGGGGCCTGTCGGTTAGGCCTGTATAACATTGACTAGATGCTGCAAACAATTTCAAAGGGAGAGGCCCATACTGTATTACGTTGGCAACAAAAGCACTTTTGGGGGCCTGTCGATGAGGCCTGTATAACATTGACTAGATGCTACAAACTATTTCAAAGTGAGATGGCCCTTACTGTATTGCATTAGTAACAGAAGAATTCTTTGGGGGCCTGTCGGTGAGGCCTGTATAACATTGACTAGATGTTGCAAACAATTTCAAAGTGAGATGTCCCATACTGTATTACGTTAGCAACAAAAGAATTTTTGGGGCCTGTTGATGAGGCCTGTATAACATTGACTAGATGCTACAAACAGCTTCTAAGTGACTTGTCCCTACTGTATCACGTTAGTAACAGAGGAATTTTTGGGGGGGCCTGTCAATAAGTCCTGTATAACACTGACTAGATGCTACAAACAATTTCTAAGTGAGGTATCTCCTACTGTATTACATAAGTAACAGAAGAATTTTTGGGGGCCTGTCGATGAGGCCTGTATAACATTAACTAGATACTACAAACAATTTCAAAGTGAGATGTCCCCTACTGTACGACATTACTAACAGTAGAATTTGGGGGGGGCCTGTCGATGAGGCCTTTATAACATTGACTAGATGCTACAAACAATTTCAAAGTGAGATGTCGCCTACTGTATTACATTAGCAACAGAAAAATATTTTGGGGTCTGTGGGTGAGGCCTGTATAACATTGACTAGATGCTACAAACAATTTCTAAGTTCCATGTCCCTGTTGTATTACGTTAGTAACAGAGGAATTTTGTGTCGAGCCTATGGATAAGGCCTGTATTACATTGACTAGATGCTACAAACAATTTCTTATGGCTAGGTTCAGATTAGTGTTTCTGTGTGCAGCGTATCATCTGCATGCTTAAATGCATGCCAAAACGCATGCAAAAGCATGCTTATGTCTGCGCATCATCTTACGTATAACGCAAACAAAAATGCTGCTTGTGCATGGGTTTAAATGCGTTTTGGCATGCTTTTGCTTTTTTATGCGCATGGTGGAGACGGTGACATCATTTTCTGGACAAGCGCAGTCTAAAGTGCGCATGGGTATCAAACGCATGCGTACGCATGTCCTTGTGTACCAGTGCGTTCCCATAGACAGTAATGCATTTTTTTATGCGTTTGTCCGCATGCTGATGATTGCGCAATATTTGACGCCTCAAAAAATGCAATATGTTGCGTTTGCCGGACACCACCGCACACCGCAAAATGACACATCCGCATGCAAAAGCATATCCCAGCGTACACCATGTTAAAGATATGTACTCCTGACGCATGCGGATGTAAGCGGATCATATGCTGCGCACAGAAGCGCTAATGTGAGTGAGGCCTTAGTGAGATATCTTCTACTATATTACATTAGTAACAGAAGAATTTTTTTGGTGCCTGTCGATGAGGCCTGTATAACATTGACTAGATGCTACAAACAATTTCTAAGTGAGATGTCCTCTGCTGTATTACATTAGTAACAAAAGAATTTTGGGGGGGCTTGTCGATGAGGCCTGTATAACATTGACTAGATGTATCATGCTACAAACAATTTCAAAGTGACATTTCCCCTACTGTATTACATTAGTAACAGAATTTTATAAAATTTTGCTTGTGTTTGCGATCACGAATCCAAATGTGCCATATTCGTGCCGAATTTATGTTTGGCGATCTTTTCCAAACAAATTTGCTCATCACTACAAAGGACTCTGTGCTTCAGTATTCAATATCCAAGTAGCTTCTCTATGGAGAAATAATCTATTAAAATTACCTCCTCAGGGTGAATATTCCACATGTTCGAACTCAACAAATTTTAGTACATTAGGATCTGCGTTATGGCAGTCATGAATGTACTTAATAAACCGTAATGATCCTTTCATTGTTGATATGGACAACATGTGCTCATTGGCCTTATTGTTTTCCCGATATAATAGAATTGACATGGACATAAGATTGCATATACAACATATTTGGTGCTGCAAGTAATAAGATCTTTTTTTTTCATGCGTGATTTTCCCTAATGTTACATTTTTGCCTGTAATGCGTAATGGTTTACTATTCTCTAACTAAGTGGACAATTTTTTATCAGATGTAAATCTTTTTTTTTACATCTGATACATCTAGGCAGGTTCTGAATTAGAATTGAATGATTTTGTTAATTATTTGAATAATCATAATACAATGGATATGAAATTCACAGCTACATTTGGGAATAACAATCTAGAGGTTTTAGATGTGCAGATGACTATAGAGAACTAGCTATTGAACCCGTTCTACGCCCGGGTGGCGAGCATTTATATTGGTATATGGTCTCCATCATGTGCTGCTGCCATCCTGCGCCCGTTCTGTCATGTGCTGCTGCCATCCTGCGCCCGTTCTGTCATGTGCTGCTGCCATCCTGCGCCTGTTCTGTCATGTGCTGCTGCCATCCTGCGCCCGTTCTGTCATGCGCTGCTGCCATCCTGCGCCCGTTCTGTCATGTGCTGCTGCCATCCTGCGCCGTTCTGTCATGTGCTGCTCCCATCCTGCGCCACTATTGTATTATATACCCCCCATAAGACGCTCCAGTGTGTATGCCCCCGTATGCTGCTGCCATATAAAAAAAAAAAAATACCATACTCACCTATCGTTCGGCTCCACTGCAGGTGTGTCTTCAAGAAAATGGCGCCGGAAAGCGCGGACTGCGCAGGCGCCGATTCCGGCAGCAGGAATCGGCACCTGCGCAGTCCGCGCTCTCCGGCGCCATTTTCTTGAAGACACACCTGCAGTGGAGCCGGAGTGTGTCTTCAAGAAAATGGCGCCGGAAAGCGCGGACTGCGCAGGCACCGATTCCGACAGCAGGAATCGGCGCCTGCGCAGTCCGCGCTTTCCGGCGCCATTTTCTTGAACACACACTCCGGCTCCTCTGCCTGTGACTGGACTCTGTCACGGCAGGGGAGACGGAGCCGCACGCAGCGCTGGAACGGAGGACAGGTGAATATACTTACCCTCCCTCCTGGCGCGTCCACGGTCCCTGACTCTCCGGTGGAGATCGCGGTATGCGTTCAGTGCTTACGCATACCGCGATCTCCTGGGAGCATCACTCTGTGGGGGCCAGACTGCGCCGGCGCTTGCGCCTGCGCAGTCTATAAAGGCTTCGGACAGAGTGACGCTCCCAGCGTTATATTATAGATGGTTGCATAGTCACAAAAAAGTTTTAAAAAATTGACTGCTTCTGATATGCTCCTACATTATGGCAGTGCGCACCCTAGTCATACGAAAAGATGTGTACCATACAGTCAATACCTTAGACTAAGAATTAACAGTAGTGATGCAGGATTTTAAGCAGAATCAGAGGAACCAAGTACAAATTTTAGAGAGGGGTTACCCTTTAGCATTATTAAGAGAAGCACAAAAAAGCAAACGAAAAAAACATTTTGAATTATTAATAAATTCAAGAAAGCATGATACCAGTAAAAATCAATAAAAAAAACCCAAAGATTTATTTCTATTTTTAAAAATAACCCAAACATGAACCTAATTACAAATTCAATTAGGAAAAACTGGCATTTGCTAGAAAGTCACAAAGATCTCATAGGAGTAGCCAAAAATAAACTGCTAGTTACATATAGAAGAAATCATAATATTGGTGATTTTCTTACTAAATTTTTTTTACATATGATAAAAAATTGTCCACTTGGTTAGAGAATAGTAAGCCATCAGGAAATTATCGCTGTGGGCATTGTTCCTTCTGCCAGTTACACATTGCAGGCAAAAATTTAAAATTAGGTAAAATCACACATGAAATAAAAGATCTTATTACTTGCCGCACCAAATATGTTGTATTTGCTATCTTATATCCATGTCAATTCTATTAGGTTGGGAAAACAATTAGTCCAATGTGCACAAGGTTTCCGGAACACTATAATTCCATATCAACAATGAAAGGGTCATTACGGTTTGTTAAGCACATTCATGACTGCCATAACGCAGATCCTAATGTACTAAAATTTGCTGAGACGGAACATGTGGAATATCCACCTCAAGGAGGTAATCTTAATAGATTGCTTCTCCATAGAGAGGCAAACTACTAGGGTATTGAATACCGAAGCACAGGTTTCTCCGGGTCTAAATGATAAATTAGATTTGTCTGTATATTTGTGACATTTTTTTTTGTACATGCACATATGTGATTTGTAATCTCACTAATTGTATTCACTAATTTTCCCACTCCCCCCACCTTTGTATAAAGGAAATGAGGTAGTATCACATAGTGACATGGACCAGTACAAGCGCAAACTAAGCTCGGATGTTCGTTGTCTGTCATGTGTCACTTTTGGAAATCACCCTTTCACTAGGGGGACTTGTCAGGGAGTCACAAAAACATTGAACTTTAGGAAGGCAAAGTTTGAACAGCTTAGAGATGCCCTTAATCTGGTAGACTGGGACAATATCCTCAGAAATAAGAATACAGATAATAAATGGGAAATGTTTAAGAACATCCTAAATAGGCAGTGTAAGCGGTTTATACCTTGTGGGAATAAAAGGACTAGAAATAGGAAAAACCCAATGTGGCTAAACAAAGAAGTAAGACAGGCAATTAACAGTAAAAAGAAAGCATTTGCACTACTAAAGCAGGATGGCACCATTGAAGCTCTAAAAAACTATAGGGAGAAAAATACTTTATCTAAAAAACTAATTAAAGCTGCCAAAAAGGAAACAGAGAAGCACATTGCTAAGGAGAGTAAAACTAATCCCAAACTGTTCTTCAACTATATCAATAGTAAAAGAATAAAAACTGAAAATGTAGGCCCCTTAAAAAATAGTGAGGAAAGAATGGTTGTAGATGACGAGGAAAAAGCTAACATATTAAACACCTTCTTCTCCACGGTATTCACGATGGAAAATGAAATGCTAGGTGAAATCCCAAGAAACAATGAAAACCCTATATTAAGGGTCACCAATCTAACCCAAGAAGAGGTGCGAAACCGGCTAAATAAGATTAAAATAGATAAATCTCCGGGTCCGGATGGCATACACCCACGAGTACTAAGAGAACTAAGTAATGTAATAGATAAACCATTATTTCTTATTTTTAGTGACTCTATAGCGACAGGGTCTGTTCCGCAGGACTGGCGCATAGCAAATGTGGTGCCAATATTCAAAAAGGGCTCTAAAAGTGAACCTGGAAATTATAGGCCAGTAAGTCTAACCTCTATTGTTGGTAAAATATTTGAAGGGTTTCTGAGGGATGTTATTCTGGATTATCTCAATGAGAATAACTGTTTAACTCCATATCAGCATGGGTTTATGAGAAATCGCTCCTGTCAAACCAATCTAATCAGTTTTTATGAAGAGGTAAGCTATAGGCTGGACCACGGTGAGTCATTGGACGTGGTATATCTCGATTTTTCCAAAGCGTTTGATACCGTGCCGCACAAGAGGTTGGTACACAAAATGAGAATGCTTGGTCTGGGGGAAAATGTGTGTAAATGGGTTAGTAACTGGCTTAGTGATAGAAAGCAGAGGGTGGTTATAAATGGTATAGTCTCTAACTGGGTCGCTGTGACCAGTGGGGTACCGCAGGGGTCAGTATTGGGACCTGTTCTCTTCAACATATTCATTAATGATCTGGTAGAAGGTTTACACAGTAAAATATCGATATTTGCAGATGATACAAAACTATGTAAAGCAGTTAATACAAGAGAAGATAGTATTCTGCTACAGATGGATCTGGATAAGTTGGAAACTTGGGCTGAAAGGTGGCAGATGAGGTTTAACAATGATAAATGTAAGGTTATACACATGGGAAGAAGGAATCAATATCACCATTACACACTGAACGGGAAACCACTGGGTAAATCTGACAGGGAGAAGGACTTGGGGATCCTAGTTAATGATAAACTTACCTGGAGCAGCCAGTGCCAGGCAGCAGCTGCCAAGGCAAACAGGATCATGGGGTGCATTAAAAGAGGTCTGGATACACATGATGAGAGCATTATACTGCCTCTGTACAAATCCCTAGTTAGACCGCACATGGAGTACTGTGTCCAGTTTTGGGCACCGGTGCTCAGGAAGGATATAATGGAACTAGAGAGAGTACAAAGGAGGGCAACAAAATTAATAAAGGGGATGGGAGAACTACAATACCCAGATAGATTAGCGAAATTAGGATTATTTAGTCTAGAAAAAAGACGACTGAGGGGCGATCTAATAACCATGTATAAGTATATAAGGGGACAATACAAATATCTCGCTGAGGATCTGTTTATACCAAGGAAGGTGACGGGCACAAGGGGGCATTCTTTGCGTCTGGAGGAGAGAAGGTTTTTCCACCAACATAGAAGAGGATTCTTTACTGTTAGGGCAGTGAGAATCTGGAATTGCTTGCCTGAGGAGGTGGTGATGGCGAACTCAGTCGAGGGGTTCAAGAGAGGCCTGGATGTCTTCCTGGAGCAGAACAATATTGTATCATACAATTATTAGGTTCTGTAGAAGGACGTAGATCTAGGTATTTATTATGGTGGAATATAGGCTGAACTGGATGGACAAATGTCTTTTTTCGGCCTTACTAACTATGTTACTATGTTACTGTGCGTGCCGCCAGGCTGCTAGCACTGTTGCACTTTTTGTCATTGTCCTGAATCAAATGATAATTCAAAAGGACTGAAATGTCTTCCAAAAGTGGTGAGTGCTGACTTTCTTCATTTTATTGTTTTGATTATAAACAGTCTTATATCTATGCACTACCCTGACCCTGAAGATTTATTATAGTGGAGGCTACAACATTGGTTCAAGGTGTCCATACACTGGGTAAAAGCTTTCTATTGTTGCCCCAGCACCCCTCCATAATTACCGTACCTTAAAATTAGTTCCAACGACTGATTCGTCCTTTCTAGCTGAACGTTAGTTTTAGGGTAGCAGGCAGAGGAAAAGGACAAATCAATCCCCGATTTCCTCCAAAAAGCTCTCCAGAATTTGAAGACAAATTTCCACCCCCTATCAGATAGATTGTTCAGTGGATTTCCATGCAATCTGACCACATGATTGATAAACAACGGAATGTGTTTCAGCATTAGGTAACCTCGATAAGAGAACAAAATGAGCCTATTTACTGAATCAGTCAGCAATCACCCAAATAACAATTTTTCCCTCCAGAAAAAGGCAAATCCGTGGTGAAATCCAGAGTCAAATTAGTCCACAGCCTTTCTGGAATTGGCAATGGAGACAATTCACTGGCAGGCTGGCTATTACAAATTTTAGCACATGCACAAACTTTACAAGCGGATACAAAATCTTTAATATCATTAGGCAAGGATGGCCACCAAAAGAGCTTGGCAATAGCTTTCTGCGTAAAAGCAGAAAACCGCCCTAAGAAATAACATGGAGGACCGTGATGCAATGAAAAACCTATGTAGAGAAAAAGTCCTCCAAACACAAGTTATATAAAGAATGAACAATTTTATTGAAGCAAAAAAGCAGAAAGTTAAAAGCTTAAAAACGGAGATGTAAACGGACCATACAGAAAATGAAAAAGCACTTAGTCAAATATAGTAAACAGATAAGTTGTGTCTGAAAGTTTGCATATTGTGCAAAACCTTGCAAGTCAAACTCAAAACAATAAACAAGGAAATGCACAAGGCTGTAGCATTGTCAAAATGGAATCTTCATAGGTAAAGTGGAAGGTGCAAATAACTTCTAAGAAAATGCAAAAAGAACACAAACAAGGATACTAGACGGTGCTGGGGTTTCTCTCTGGTAACTCCCATGAAATAAATTATACTAAGTCAATATAATAAATAGATAAATAACACAGAATGCATAGTTCATAGGAGAATCCAGAGACAAAATACAAATTGTAGCATGAGGTCAAATAGGAATTTGTAAATAGTTCCATAAAGAGATATATAGCTATATCCAAGCCAAGACCAATACCAGAATATAAATACCCAGGGTCCAGGAGGCTCCAGTGTGTCCCCTTGACTTGTGTTTCGGCAGTTCTTCCTCAGAAGGGGTGCAACTAGTTATCTGCGTAGCTGTGACCCCAGGATGGCCAATCATGAAACTCCTGACACAGACGTAATCTTAAGTACACAGGCACAAATAATTTGTATCCTGGAGTAGCGTAAGGAGCCAATAACTGGATTTTATGGATTTCCACTTTGAACTCCAAGGATACCGTAGAAACCACAAAACCCTAAGGAAGAATAGAGGATGGAAGTTCTGGAGGAGAAACTGAATCAAGGCTGCGTGATAAAGCGTAACCTCTCATATTCTTGAATCCCAGCCTGAGCGTGATAGAAAATTTTAATCTAGAAAAAATAAGGACCATCTGATCTGTCTTGGGGTTAATCATTTAGCTGATTCAATATAAGCTCATTTTTTATGATCTGTCACCACAGTGCGCTGATGAATTGCTCCCTCCAAAAAATGTTTGCATTCTTCTAAAGCTAATTTGACAGCGAGCAGCTTGGGAATCCTAACATCATAATTTCTCTCAGCACATCACCACAAGTTTTGGAACCTTGAGATAATAAAGCCCTATCCCGACCTGAAGCATTCACCTCCACAATGAATGGTTTCTGGAGATCAGGTTAGATTAATACTGGAGCAGACCTGAAACACTCTTTCTATTTATTAAAGGCCTCAATAGCATCTGGCAACCAAACCTTTAGATCTGTCCCCTTAAGTGTGAGATCAGAAGAGGTTTAACGATCTGTCAAAATCCCCTAATAAATTTTCTATAGTAATTGGCGAATCCTAGAAAACATTGCAATGCTTTAAGGTCCCAAAGTTGAACCTAATCAATTAATGGCCTGCACCTTCCCAGGATCTATCTTAACTAGTGGCAGCTGACATACTGGCTAGGTGACGCCAGCTGTGCCTTTACACCCTGCTCCCTTTTTTTATGTGCTGCTGAGGCAGCGTGACCACTTGCTCTTGCTCCAAACTGCGCAAGTCACTAGGATGGCCTTCTCTCCATGTGGGATCTATGACCTCCTCATCCCTTGCATCATCTTCCACTTACTCTTCACCCCTGCCTTCATTGCTGGTCTGCACACTGCAACTGTGTTTTGTAATCCTCTAAGATGTGCTGCAGTAGTCCACACACTGTGTGCACTAACCCTAAAGTACTCATCCTCCAACCAAACAAGTGGTTGGGCATCAGTGCCTTTAGTTACTTCCACTTCTGATGTGGAATGGGTCATAGAACACCAGCCAGCAGAGTCATCAAAAAACAGAAGAGACTGCTGCATGTGTGCAGTGGTTCTCGGTCCTATGAGATGACACAGAACGTCCTGTTGCCTGCGTGCACCAAAGGCAAGTGTTTTGTTTGGGCACGTAGCAGAGACAGAATGACCACGTCATCTCCCTGCAGCAGCTAAATCACCACCATCAGCTGTAGCTGCACCAGCACCACCAGATCCCCATGCTCTCCTCATTTTTGGAAGTGGTTTATGGGCACACTACTCATATAGACACAGCAATAGAGTCAAAAAAAAATTTGGGCTCAACAATTGGAAAGAGACGACAGCAGAGTAAAATTATTTTTTAGGTACACTACTCGCAAAAAAACAGTTGTAGAGTGGAATTATTTTTTAGGCACGCTACTCGTATAGACACAGCGGTAGAGTCAAATTATTTTTTTGGGTGCACAAAAGGCACACTCAGCGTCGGACTCGAGTACCTTGGGCTCACCAAGAAAAATAATTGTTGGGGCCTACTATGCAGTATATATACACATAACACATCCTCTTCACTGGTGTGAAAAACTGCCCCCTTCCTGATTTCCTATTATTTTGCATGTTTGTCACACTTAAGTGTTTCAGATCACCAAACAAATTTAAATATTAGACAAAGATAACACAAGTAAACACACAATACCGTTTTTAGATGAAGGTCTTTATTATTAAGGGAAACAAAAATCCAAACCTACAGGGCCCTGTGCTTGTGTGTTTTGGACTATTGTCCTGCTGCATCACCCAAGTGAGCTTCAGCTTGAGGTCACGAACAGATGACCGGGCATTCTCCTTCAGGATTTTTTGGTAGACAGCAGAATTTATGGTTCCATTTACCACAGCAATTCTTCAAAGTCCTGAAGCAGCAACACAGTCCCAGACCATCACACTACCGCCAGCATATTTTACTAATGGTATGATGTTCCTTTTCTGAAATTCTGTGTTACTTTTTCACCACATGTAATGGGATGTACACCTTCCAAAAAGTTCAACTTTTGTTTTGTCATTCCACAGACTATTCTCCCTAAAGTTGTAGGGATAATTAATATGCTTTCTGGCAAAACTGAGACGAGCCTTTAAGTTCTTATTGCTCAGCAGTGGTTTTCGTCTTGGAACTCTGCCATGCAGACCATTTTTACCCAGTCTTTTTCTTATGGTGGAGTCATGAACACTAACCTTAACTGAGGCAAGTGAGGAATCCAGTTCTTTGGATGTTGTTGTAGGGTCTTTTGTGACCTCTTGAATGAGTTGTCGCTGCGCTCTTGGGGTAAAATTAGTCAGCCGGCCACTCCTGGGAAGGTTCACCACTGTTCTATGTTTTCACCATCGGTGAATAATGGTTCTCTCACTGTAGTTTGCGAGGGCAAACACGTTTTCACACCACGTTTTCACACCACTGTATATGCTACACTACACAGGGCACATCCTCTATAATACTACATCAGACGGAACACATCCTCTTTATACTACACCAGACAGGACACATTCTCTATGCACTACACTGCACAGGACACCTCCTCTATGTACTACACCACACGGGACATGCCATCTATGCACTACACCACACGCTACAGAACTTCAATATACTAAACATGTGCCGCATGCCAGTGTCCGCGGGTGATCTGCAGGCGACTATGCACTCATAGTGGATATGGGATTTCTAGAAATCCCATCCACTATGGTGTAACATCTGGCCGCTGCAGGTTTAACTCAGCATAAATACGCAGCGTCAAACCCGCAGCAGTTCTTGATCGTGGACATTCACCCTTAAACCCCAGGGAAAATCCACAGATACAGATACACAACAGCTAATCTGAAGGAACTGCGCTCCGATCAGAACACACAGTCAACTGTGATTGTGCTGACTCTGCAGCAGTAAGCGCACTACTCACTGAGGAGTGGTGCGCACGATAATTACCAGTATTGAAGCTGGCAGGCCATTTCCAGTAGCTGCACTTTACATATGCCAATGAGCAGTGCAGACAGTTACAGAATTAAGCACTCACTGCTCACTATGGAGTGGTGTACGTGAACATATTACAGAAGCAGGCAGATTCAGTCAATGTGAAGGAGCTGCGCTTCGGTAAATGAGAAGTGCGGTGGATGGGCGGGTCTTGGATGTCAGTCCGACTTTAGGCGCGCTACTCGTATAGACACAATGGTAGAGTAAAATTATGTTTTTGGCAAACAAATGACAAAAAGAGGGCTGCAGAGTAGAATGATTTTTCAGGCACACTACTCGTACAGACATGACTGCAGAGTACACAGAGGCTTATTGGAACAGTACTCCCACAGGCAGAGGTGCAAAGTACACAGAGGCTTAAAGGCACAGTACTCCCACAAGTGAGTTTGCAGAGTACACACAGGCTTAAAGGCAAAGTACTTCCACACGCGGGGTTGCAGAGCACTCACAGAGGTTTAAAAGTATATATACTACACCACATGGGACACATCCTCTATATACTACACCACTTGGGACACATTCCCTAAGTACTACACCACACAGGACACATTCCCTATATACTACACCACACAGGACACATCCTCTATATACTACACTAAACAGGGCACATCCTCTATATACTACAACACACGGGACACATCCTTTATATACTACATCACACAGGACACCTCCTCTATATACTATACCATACAGGACACATCCTCTATATACTACACCACACAGGACTCATCCTCAATATATTACACTACACAGGACACATCCTCTATATACTACACCACACAGGACTCATCCTCAATATATTACACTACACAGGACACATCCTCTATATACTACACCACAAGGGACACATCCTCTATATACTACACCACACAGGACACATCCTCTATATATTACACTACACAGGACACATCCTCTATATATTACACCACAAGGGGCACAACCTCTATATAGTACACTACACAGGAGGTGCTCTATATGCTACTGGCCATATTCTACTGCTTCCGGCAACGAAGCCAAAGCTACAACACAGTGGCAGAAGCCAGCGACTGTTATGTATTTTATTACACAGAGGGAACTTACATTATTGATACCACTCTTGTGGTAAAATCAAAAATACTCCGGAGTAATAGCTTAAGGGAACTGATTTATGAAAGCATTGCAATGTGCCATAATTATGTGATGCTTTAACATGCAAAGCTAATTAAATGTAAACATCAGTTGCATAAACTATTATATTGCTTGCCTTGTGTGTGTGTGTGTATGTGTATATATATATAAAATATATATATATATATATATATATATATATATATATATATATATATATACTGTATATTCTATATACTCGAGTATAAGCTGAGATTTTCAGCCCATTTTTTTAGGCGAATAGTGCCCCTCTTGGCTTATACTCGAGTCATTGTCCCAGGGCGTCGGCGGGAGATGGGGGAGCGGCAGGAGTGGCGGCTGTCATATCATACTCACCTGCTCCCAGCGCGGTCTCTGCACATCCCTGCTTCTCCGATGGTCTCCGGTGCCTGCAGCTCTTCCTGTGTTCAGCGGTCACGTGGTACTCCTCATTAATGTAATGAATATGGACACGACTCCACTCCCATAGGCAGAGCGCATATTCATTACTTTTTGAGCGGTACCATGTGACCATGAAACACAGGAACAAGCTGCCAGTGCGCGCTGGAGAGAAGTAGGGGCATACAGAGAGACCGCGCCAGGAGGGGGGGAGTTTGATGGGGAAGGGTGAGCCATGCAATATTCACCTGTCCCCATTCCACCGCCGGGCTCTGTCTTCCGTGTCCTCTGGCTGTGATGTTCAAGTCAGAGGGCGCGATGATGTGGTTAGTGATGATGTAACGGGGACAGGTGAATATTGCAAGTGCCGGTGTCCTGTGCCAGTGGCGACTCCCGCACCTGACCCCCATAGTGCGCCGGTGTCCCCGCCTGCTCAGGACACTGGACACGGCGCCCAGCAATGAGAGGTGAGTATGTCTTTTTTTTTATTGCATCTTATGGGCGCCATCTTATGGGGCCATCAACCTTTGTGCAGCATTATATGGGGTATAATATTCTATGGATCGTCTTATGTGGCCATCAACCTTTGTGCAGCATTATATGGAGCATATTCTATGGAGCATCCCATGGGGCCATCAATCTTTATGGAGCAGCATATGGAGCATATTATTCTATTGAGCATCTTATGGGGCCATCAACTTTTGTGCAACATTATATGGGGTATAATATTCTATGAAGCATCTTATGGGGCCATCAACCTTTGTACAGCATTATATGGGGCATAATATTCTATGGAACATCTTATGGGGCCATCAACCTTTATGGAGCCGCATATGGGGCATATTATTCTATGGAGCATCATATGGGGCCATCAACTTTTGTGCAACATTATATGGGGCATAATATTCTATGAAGCATCTTATGGGGCCATCAACCTTTGTACAGCATTATATGGGGCATAATATTCTATGGAGCATCTTATGGGGCCATCAACCTTTATGGAGCCGCATATGGGGCATATTATTCTATGGAGCATCTTATGGGGCCATCAACTTTTGTGCAACATTATATGGGGCATAATATTCTATGAAGCATCTTATGGGGCCATCAACCTTTGTACAGCATTATATGGGGCATAGTATTCTATGGAGCATCTTATGGGGCCATCAACCTTTGTGCAGCATTATAGTTACATAGTTATTAAGGTTGAAGGAAGACTATAAGTCCATCTAGTTCAACCCATAGCCTAACCTAACATGCCCTAACATGTTGATCCAGAGGAAGGCAAAAAAAACCATGTGGCAAAGAGTAAGCTCCACCTTGGGGAAAAAAATTCCTTCCCGACTCCACATACGGCAATCAGACTAGTTCCCTGGATCAACGCCCTATCAAGGAATCTAGTATATATACCCTGTAACTTTATACTTTTCCAGAAAGGTATCCAATCCCCTCTTAAATTTAAGTAATGAATCACTCATTACAACATCATACGGCAGAGAGTTCCATAGTCTCACTGCTCTTACAGTAAAGAATCCGCGTCTGTTATTACGCTTAAACCTTTTTTCCTCCAAACGTAGAGGATGCCCCCTTGTCCCTGTTTCAGGTCTATGATTAAAAAGATCATCAGAAAGTTCTCTGTACTGTCCCCTCATATATTTATACATTAAAATAAGATTACTCCTTAGTCTTCGTTTTTCCAAACTAAATAGCCCCAAGTGTAATAACCTATCTTGGTATTGCAGACCCCCCAATCCTCTAATAACCTTGGTCGCTCTTCTCTGCGCCCGCTCCAGTTCAGCTATGTCTTTGGCTACGTTCACACTAGCGTTATGCTAGTTTGCGTCGGGTTTGCGTCGGGCGACGCAGCGGCGACGCATGCGTCATGCGCCCCTATATTTAACATGGGGGACGCATGCGTTTGTTTGTTGCGTTGTGCGACGCATGCGTCTTTTTTGCCGCAAGCTTCGGACCAAGAAAACGCAACAAGTTGCATTTTTCTTGCGTCCAAATTTTGGCAAAAAACGACGCATGCGTCGCAAAACGCAGCGTTTTTGTGTGCGTTTTGGTGCGTTTTTGCGTGCGTTGTGCGTTGCGTTGCCGACGCAGCGGCGCACGACGCTAATGTGAACGTAGCCTTTCTTATACACCGGAGACCAGAACTGTGCACAGTATTCTAAGTGTGGTCGAACTAGTGACTTGTATAGAGGTAAAATTATGTTCTCCTCATGAGCATCTATGCCCCTTTTAATGCATCCCATTATTATATTTGCCTTTGTAGCAGCTGCCTGACACTGGCCACTGAATATGAGTTTGTCATCCACCCATACACCCAGGTCTTTTACATTGACGGTTTTGCCCAGAGTTTTAGAATTAAGCACATAATTATACATCTTATTACTTCTCCCCAAGTGCATGACCTTACATTTATCCCCATTAAAGCTCATTTGCCATTTATCAGCCCAAGCTTCTAGTTTACATAAATCATCCTGTAATATAAAATTGTCCTCCCCTGTATTGATTACCCTGCAGAATTTAGTGTCATCTGCAAATATTGAAATTCTACTCTGAATGCCCCCTACAAGGTCATTAATAAATATGTTAAAAAGAAGAGGGCCCAATACTGACCCCTGTGGTACCCCACTGCTAACCGCTACCCAGTCCGAGTGTGCTCCATTAATAACCACCCTTTGTTTCCTATCCCTGAGCCAGCTCTCAACCCACTTACACATATTTTCCCCTATCCCCATTATTCTCATTTTATGTATCAACCTTTTGTGTGGCACCGTATCAAAAGCTTTTTAAATGTCCATATACACTACATCCACTGGGTTCCCTTGGTCCAGTCCGGAACTTACCTCTTCATAGAAACTGATCAAATTAGTCTGACATGAACGGTTCCTAGTAAACCCGTGCTGATACTGGGTCATGAGGTTATTCCTCTTCAGATACTCCAGTATAGCATCCCTTATAATGCCCTCCAGGATTTTACCCACAGTAGAGGTTAAGCTTACTGGCCTATAATTTCCGAGTTCAGTTTTTGTCCCCTTTTTGAATATTGGCACCACATTTGCTATATGCCAGTCCTGTGGTACAGACCCTGTTATTATGGAGTCTTTAAAGATTAAAAAATAATGGTCTATAATGTCTGTACTTAATTCCTGCAGTACTCGAGGGTGTATCCCATCCGGGCCAGGAGATTTGTCAATTTTAGTCATTTTTAGATGCCGCCGCACTTCCTGCTGGGTTAAGCACGTGACATTTAATTGGGAATTTTTATCACTAGTCATTTTGTCTGCCATGGGATTTTCTTTTGTAAATACTGATGAAAAAAAGTTATTTAGCATATCGGCTTTTTCCTCATCCACCATTTCACCCAGACTATTTTTAAGGGGGCCAACACTATCATTTTTTAGTTTCTTACTATTTATGTAGTTAAAGAATATTTTAGGATTATTTTTACTCTCTCTGGCAGTGAGTCTCTCTGTCTCAATCTTTGCTGCCTTGATTTGCTTTTTACAGAATTTATTTAATTTTTTGTATTTATTTAATGCCTCCTCACTACCTACTTCCTTTAATTCTCTAAATGCTTTCTTTTTGTCACTTATTGCGCCCCTTACAGCTTTATTTAGCCATATTGGTTTCCTCCTATTTCTAGTATGTTTATTCCCATACGGTATATACTGTGCACAGGTCCTATCCAGGATGCTAATAAACGTCTCCCATTTTCTTTGTGTATTTTTGTGTCTCAGGATATTGTCCCAGTTAATTGCACCAAGATCCTCTCCCATCCGTTGGAAATTTGCCCTCCTGAAGTTTAGTGTCCGTGTAACCCCTCTACTACACATCTTATTAAAGGATATATGAAAACTTATTATTTTGTGATCGCTATTCCCCAAGTGACCCCCAACCCTTATATTTGCTATGCGGTCTGGCCTGTTGGTTAATATTAGGTCTAGCAGTGCCCCCTTCTTGTTGGGTCCTGAACCAGTTGTGAAAGGTAATTGTCTCTCATAGTTGTCAAAAACCGATTACCTTTGCTGGAACTGCAGGTTTCTGTTCCCCAATCTATTTCAGGGTAGTTGAAGTCCCCCATAATAATGACTTCTCCTTGAGTCGCAGCTTCATCTATTTGCTTTACGAGGATATTCTCCATTGCTTCCATTATTTTTGGAGATTTATAACAAACCCCTATCAGTAATTTATTATTTTTCCCCCTCCCCTTATCTCCACCCACAGGGATTCTACATTTTCATTAAATTCACCTATATTATCACGCAGGATGGGTTTTAAGGACGATTTTACATATAGACACACCCCTCCCCCTCGCTTATCTGTACGGTCATTTCTGAACAGGCTATAGCCCTGCAAGTTAACAGCCCAGTCATGGCTCTCATCCAACCATTTTTCAGATATCCCCACCATGTCATAATTATGCTCCAACAACATTAGTTCTAATTCGTCCATTTTGTTGGCGAGGCTTCTGGCATTAGTATACATGCACTTGATATTCCTCTCTGTACCTCTATTCTTTCTTAAATTGTTAACTGTTCTAACCACACCCCCCATGCCACCACCAACCCCAACTTCCTTATTTGTGCCCAGGTCTCTGTCTGCACTATCTTCCCCTCCTATACATTGAATACCCTCCCCCCAATCCCTAGTTTAAACACTCCTCCAACCTTCTTGCCATTTTCTCCCCCAGCACAGCTGCACCTTCCCCATTGAGGTGCAGCCCATCCCTAGCGTAGAGCCTGTAGCCAACTGAGAAGTCGGCCCAGTTCTGCAGGAACCCAAACCCCTCCTTCCTACACCAATTCTTGAGCCACTTATTAACCTCCCTAATCTCCCATTGCCTCTCTGGCGTGGCACGTGGTACAGGCAGTATTTCGGAAAATACCACGTTGGAGGTCCTTGCTTTCAGCTTGCAGCCTAATTCCCTGAAATCATCTTTAAGGACCTTCCACCTACCTCTAACTGTAATTTGTGCCAATGTGCACCATGACCGCTGGGTCCTCACCAGCCCCTCCCAGTAATCTATCCACCCGATCAGCGATGTGTCGGACTCGAGCGCCAGGTAGGCAGCACACCGTTCGACGATCCCTGTCTTTGTGACAGATTGCCCTATCTGTTCCCCTAATAATTGAGTCGCCCACTACCAGCACCTGTCTGGCCTGCCCTGCTCTCCTATTTCCCTCCTTACTGGAGCAGTCACTCGTCCGGCTTTCAGAGGACATGCCTGGCTGCAGCAGTGCTACCCCTGTACTGGCACCCCCCTCATCTGCCAACTTAGCAAACTTATTGGGGTGTTCCAGATCAGATCCCTCTACCCTGCTTTCTAACTGTCACCCAGCTTGCTACTTCATCGTCCTGCAGCTCCATCCTACCATCCCCCCCTCATCTATCCCATTGAGCATCTGCTCAGTGAGCATAAGACTCCTCTCCATATTGTCTATGGATCTCAGTGTTGCCAACTGCACATTTAGATTAAGAATCTGGGTTTCCAAATGCACAACGTGCTCACATCTCGCACAGCAGTATGCACCCTCGATTGGCAGATCAAGGACTGTATACATATGGCAAGATGTGCACTGGATGGCATTAACAATAGTGGAGCACATTTCCTAATGGGGATTGCACCAGACAGAAAAGTTAAATAAAAAATAAATACAAAGTATTAATAAAAAACAGACAGCAATTCAGTAATTCCTCCCTTGGAAACTCCCTGGATCCAAAGTCACTGAATCACAAGTCACACTTACCGCAGTTCGCACTTACGCTCTGGTCACACTCAGCTCGCTCACACTCGCTATGCTGAAGATTTATAGATTTTTTTTTTCTCTAGTTCCCCTCAACAGCAATCCACCTTGCTGTTCAAATGCACTTCCAAAAAGGACTTGAGCCCCAAACAGCTGCCCCTTATAATTATAATTATGGGGCATAATATTCTATGGAGCATCTTATGGGGACATCAACCTTTGTGCAGCATTATATGGGGCATAATATTCTATGGAGCATCTTATGGGGCCATCATTAACCTTTTATGCAGCATTATATGGGGAATATTTTAATATGGAGCATCTTATGGGGCCCATCATGAACCTTATGGAGCATTATATGGGGCTCCTGATTCAATATGGATATTCAAGAATACTTAACTTACTGATGTCTCAATTAATTTTACTTTTATTGGTATCTATTTTTATTTTTGAAATTTACCAGTGGCTGCTGCATTTCCCACCCTAGGCTTATACTCGAGTCAATAAGTTTCCCAGTTTTTTGTGGAAAATTAGAGGCCTCAGCTTATACTTGGGTCGGCTTATACTCGAGTATATACGAGGTGTATATATATATATATATATATATATATATATATATATATATATATATATATATATATATATATATATATATATATATATATATATATATATATATATACACTGCTCAAAAAAATAAAGGGAACACTAAAATCCCACGTCCTAGATATCACTGAATGACATAGTGGAATGTGTTGAGAACAATAAAACCTAAAAATGATCAACGTAAATCACAACTAATATCCCACAGAGGTGTCTGGAGTTGGAATGATGCTCAAAATCAAAGTAGAAAATGAAGTTACAGGCTGATCCAACTTCAGTGGAAATGCCTCAAGACAAGGAAATGATGCTCAGTAGTGTGTGTGGCCTCCACATGCCTGTATGATCTCCCTACAACGCTTTCG